>NC_057807.1:620435017-620640314 GCF_018294505.1 Triticum aestivum | reverse complement strand
ATCGATCGACTTCAGTTAGCAGCAGTAGCGAAGGAAAGGCTCCATCGGGTTCAGTTAACAGCCATTGATCGATCGCTCGGGTTCAGTAACGCGTAGCCTGCAGTGCAATTGCTCGGGTTCAGTTAGAGCCCAACGCCTCGCTCGGGTTCAGTTAGAGCCAACGCCTCGCACACACGCGCGTACGTGTACGAGAGAAACGCGCATCGCTCGGCCCCCGACCTCCCACCGTAACCGGCAACTCCCTGAAATTTTCCTCCCCCTCGCTTCTACCACGGTTTTTTCCGTCATGGACGGCCCAAAGAATGTCATGCAGCTGCGTTTTCGGCCTGTCCAGGATGAAAAGCCCATTTTCTGTCATGATTTTTTGTCATAGAAGTAGGAGCCCACCACATCTACGATGATACCGGGTTTTGTCACAATTATCGTCATAGAAGTGTCACATGTATGACAGAAAAAATTTTGTTCGGCCCAAAATGTCACGGATGTGTCTTTTTTTTGTAGTGATGAACCTCAACAAATGCAATATGAAGAAGAAGATCTTCCACCACACATTAATGATCCATATGTTGAGGACGTGGATGATGGACATGAAGTTGAACCTAGGGAAACCCTAAGCTCCATCATGCCTCAAGTGGCCGGTCGTGTTGATGTTGACAAAATTCTCACCGACATATAGGAAGGTAGAGTCACTCGCAAATATTTGATAAACTTTTGTGCTCACTTCTCGTTTGTGACTAGTGTTGAGCCTCTCAAGGTACAAGATGCATTGATGGACAACGATTGGGTCGTTGCTATGCAAGAAGACTTGAACAATTTTTAACGCAACCAAGTGTGGTCATTAGTCAAGAGGCCAACTACCGAGCACAATGTTATTGGGACAAAATGGATTTTCAAGAACAAGCAAGATGAGAATGGTGTAATCATCCGTAACAAGGCAAGGTTAGTGGCACAAGGGTCCTCACAAGTTGAAGGTTTGGACTTGGTGAGACCTTTGCTCTCGTTGCCCGTCTTGAATCCATTCGCATCTTACTTGCTTATGCTGCTTTCAATGGTTTTACATTACATCAAATGGATGTGAAGAGTGCTTTCCTTAACGTTCCTCTACAAGAAGAAGTATATGTATCACAACCACCTGGGTTCGTTGATCCGATCACAAAGACTATGTGTATAAACTTCATAATGCTTTGTATGGCCTCAAACAAGCACCTTGTGCTTGGTATGATCATCTTAAGAAGTTTTTACTCGATTATGGTTTTGTGAGAGGGGTGATCGATCCCACTCTTTCTACTAAGAGGGACAAGGGTGAGTTGATCTTATGCCAAATTTATGTAGATGATATCATTTTTGGTTCTCCTAACATTCATTTATGCAAGAAGTTTGCGACCTTCATGACCAAGAATTTTGAAATGTCACTCAATGCGGACTTGAAGTTCTTTCTCAAATTCCAAATTCAACAATTTCAAGAAGGAATTTTCTTGTCTCAAGCAAAATACCTCAAGGATATTCTAGAGAAATTTGGCATGTCTGATGCTAGTCCATGTAAGACACCCATGCCAACCAAAATTATACTCACTGAAGACACGAATGGTATTCCTTTCAACCCATCTATTTACTGCTCTATGATTGGTTCTTTGCTTTATCTTTGTGCATCTAGACCAGACATCATGTTTAGTGTATGCATGTGTGCTAGATTTCAAGCTTCCCCTGGAGAAAGTCATCATAATGCGGTTAAGCACATTCTTAGATACCTTGTTCACACCCGAAAGTTGGGTCTATGGTACCCCAAGGATGCTAAGTTTGATCTCATTGGGTACACGGATGCGGATTGGGCTGGAGACAAAGTCGGATGGAAGTCTACCTCCGGTGCACGTCAATTTCTTGGACGCTCCTTGGTAAGTTGGTCCTCAAAGAAGCAAAATTGTGTTGCCCTTTCCACCGCCGAAGCTAAATACATTGCAACTGCCAGTTGTGCAACTCAGTTACTATGTATGAGGCAAACTTTGAAGGATTACGGTATCACCTCTAGACATGTGCCTCTTCTGTGTGATAATGAAAGTGCCATCAATATTGCTGAGAATCCCAAAGATCATACACGCACCAAGCACATTGATATTAGGTATCACTTCTTGAGAGATCATGTGGAAAAGGGTGACATTCATATTGATCATGTCGGTACAAATATTCCACTTGCATATATTTTCACCAAGCCATTGTATGAAGCAAGGTTTTGTCAACTTAGGAGTGAACTTGGTATCTTGGAGCTTGACAACATTATGTGAAATCTAGTACTCATGCGTGCATTTTCATCATGTTTTGTCATGATGTAGGCATATATTTAGGGGGAGACACTCAACTCATGAGTACTCTCACCCTATGTAATGCATAAAAAGAACAAACACTCTCAAAGCTATCATGTTATTCTAACTATGGTGCTTTCAATGATGGAGTGCTGATTATGCATCCAAAGTTCAAATATATGCGGTGCCATGTCACATATGCCCACACATGGTGGCATTAGCCACCGCTCTTGCCGTTAGAACATTGTCTGAGCGATGTGTGTTATTTTTGTTGGCATAGGATACTTACTGCTTCATATTGTGTACTTGCATCTTACTACATGCTAAAATCATCATCTCCCTATCATTGTCATTAGCACCAATAATTGCACCTTATTCTTCTCAAAAGAAATATTCATGTGCTTCCGGTCGTCCGGTACGTACCGGACGTCCGTAAAATCCTTTCTGTTGTCCCCATACCGGACGTCCGGTCAGTCCGGACTTCCGTTAATTTCAGCTCTGTCCTATTGCATCGGATGCCCATTTTCGCTGGTCGTCCGCTACCTGGCGTATCTGGTTGGTATCCTCAGGCTCCGGATGTCCGTTCCGCACCGGTCGTCCGGTCAAATCCTGGCCCGATATATAAAGCGGAGTGCATTTTGAGCAGTTCCTAAACCTAACATCACCCATTCCCCATCTCTTCTCTGCCGCTGCCGCTCACTCTCCTCGCTATGGTCGCGCGCCGGCCGTGCTCCTCGCCTTCTCTTCGCAGGCTGGGTCATCCCGGTCGCAGTCGGGCCTCCGGCGTCGCCCCGTGGATTCCCTCCCCTTCTCGTTCATCCTCCCGGGGTAGCACCTCCTCTTATTATCCCTCATCAATCTTACTTCTCTTCGATCTATAAAGGTGGATGGGTGATTTGGGTCTTCTTCCTCCTCTAGGTCGAGATGCCAAGAACCAAGCACTCCGCACACAAGCAGGTCACTGGTGGGCCATCTCGTCTGTATCGTTGTGGTGGCTCCGATGATTCGCAAGAGCGGGACCATCCTCAGAATCGTCCTGCCCATGCTCACAGCTCTGCTAGCGACTCCTCAACGGAGGAATCTAACTATGAAGATGAGATGGAGTCTACAGAGCAGGCCGAGTTTGTTGTTGCTCGCACCACTACCCCCAAGCCAGGAACTCGACGGCCCACCTTCATGCCTCCTCCTCCTCCGGTGCAACCTCAAGGTGATGCCCGTCGCATCTCTCTTGAGCCTCCACTTCCTCTTGGCCGCAAAATTAAAAGGTTCAATGAGGTTCCCATAGCTTCCTATCTTAAGCTTCGTCGTGATATTGACCAATTATCTGTTGTTAGCGACTCCCAAGATGCTCGCTTTTGCACTAATGTCCATGCAGACATTTTTACCACTATCATCATTCCTAAGGGTCTATCTTTGCATGTATGCATTGACTTAGAGCATATTCGTGCTCATTTGGTGAAATATCCGGGGGCTATTGCGCTCATCAAGTCATCTAATCTTGCTGCTCCATTTGCATTTCAGCATGATTTTAACCAAGCTGCCATTCATCAATTCTATGCCACATGTTACTTTGGTTCAAATAACACTGTCACTTGGATGACCTCAGACACCGTGCTCACGACATCTTATTCTCAATTTGTTGCTGCCCTTGGTTTTCTTGACACCGGTTTCAAAATCCATAAAGATGACCCAAACCATAGGCCCAAGGGCATTGATGTATGTGTGGATCTTCTCAAACCTTTGGGTGAAATGACTAATGAGGAGAAACAAAAGGGCCTGAACCAAGTCTCCATCTGGCGCTCACCTTTCTACATCATCTATCAGTGTGTCATTCACACCATTTACCCCAAGATGGGTGACAAGGGGTCTTGCGATAGCTACTACATTGATCTCATGCATCGCCTCTATGCATCTCCAAAAGGGAAGATCAATGTCCCTCATTTTCTATGGCATGAGATCTGTCTCGCTTGTTTTCAGCACAAGCAGGCCTTTCCTCATGCTCCCTTTCTTCAGGCATTCATCAAGAGTGTAGCTCCATTTCCCATTGCTAGCACTCACTTACATGAGTGGTGGGTCATTCCACCTCACATGGCAGATGATTGGGTCTCCAAGGAATATTTTGCTCCTGCTCGTCGGACTGCTGCTAGTGTTTCTCCTCCTTCTCGTTCTACTACTTCCGGATCTGCATCCTTTGGGCGCATAGCTCGCTTTCTTGGGAAGGCTCACTCTGCCATGATGAAGGTGTTTACCTTTCATTGCTCCCAAAATCACGACGTTGTCACTCGCATGGTCACCTCCAAGAATGCTCTGAAGGCTCGTCTTAGAGACTCCGGAGTTTACGATGTGAGTGACGATGAACGTCTTCCTGACGAACCACCTTCTGACTTTGGTTTTCCCTCGGGTCCTGAGTGGGCTGATTTCCTTGACGAGGCTGGTGGAAGTGGTGCTCATGATGATGATGATGATGATGATGATGATGATGATGATGATGATGATGATGATGATGATGATGATGATGATGTTATGACCCCTTTTGGGTATTTGACGCCAAGGGGGAGTAGGCACTTATCTATGTAATGCTACGATATTATGTATTATGCTATGAGTGATGAACCTTCATGGAGCCTATTCTGGTTTTATGTTATCTTGTTATCTTGTGTATGAGATTTGGTTGTGTTGGTATCATACTGAGGGGAGCTCTCTTCATGCTTATTTTGTTTATGCACATGTTTAGGGGTAGCTCCACAACAAATCCTTTCGATATTCAAAGTTTTTTTACATATTGAGAAGTGCATGTATGTTCTCATCAACTACCAAAAAGGGGAGATTGAAAGTGCAATCATGCCCTTAATCGTATTTTGATGTTGATGACAACATGCATATTGGGCCGTGTGTGGTTCATGAATATATATATATATATATATATATATATATATATATATATATATATATATATATCACTGATAACCCACAAGTGTAGGGGATCGCAACAGCTTTCGAGGGTAAAGTATTCAACCCAAATTTATTGATTCGACACAAGGGGAGCCAAAGAATATTCTTGAGTATTAGCAGTTGAGTTGTCAATTCAACCACACCTGGATAACTTAGTATCTGTAGCAAAGTGTTTAGTAGCAAAGTAGTGTGATAGTAATGGTAACGGTAGCAAAAGTAAAGATAAATGTTTTTGGGTTTTTGTAGCAGTTGTAACAGTAGCAACGGAAAAGTAAATAAGCGAAGAACAATATATGAAAAGCTCGTAGGCAATGGATCAGTGATGGATAATTATGCCGGATGCGATTCCTCATGTAATAGCTATAACATAGGGTGACACAGAACTAGCTCCAATTCATCAATGTAATGTAGACATGTATTCCGAATATAGTCATACGTGCTTATGGAAAAGAACTTGCATGACATCTTTTGTCCTACCCTCCCGTGGCAGCGGGGTCCTAGTGGAAAGTAAGGGATATTAAGGCCTTCTTTTAATAGAGAACCGGACCAAAGCATTAACACATAGTGAATACATGAACTCCTCAAACTACGATCATCACCGAGAAGTATCCCGATTATTGTCACTTCGGAGTTGTCGGATCATAACACATAATAGGTGACTATAGACTTGCAAGATAGGATCAAGAACACACATATATTCATGAAAACATAATAGGTTCAGATCTGAAATCATGGCACTCGGGCCCTAATGACAAGCATTAAGCATAGCAAAGTCATAGCAACATCAATCTCAGAACATAGTGGATACTAGGGATCAAACCCTAACAAAACTAACTTGATTACATGGTAAATCTCATCCAACCCATCACCGTCCAGCACGCCTATGATGAAATTACTCACGCACGGCAGTGAGAATCATGAAATTGGTGATGGAGGATGGTTGATGATGACGACAGCGATGAATCCCCCTCTCCGGAGCCCCGAACGGACTCCAGATTAGCCCTCCCGAGAAAGATTAGGGCTTGGCGGCGGCTCCGTGTCATAAAACGCGATGAAACTTTCTCTCTGATTTTTTTCTCCCCGAGACGGAAGATATGGAGTTGGAGTTGAGGTCGGTGGAGGTCCAGGGGGCCCACGAGATAGGGGCGCGCCCTACAGTGGGGGGGCACACCCCCCTGTCTCGTGGACAGGCCGTGGGCCCCTTCGTGTATTTCTTTCACCCAGAAGTTCTTATTAATTCCAAAAAGTGCCTCCATGGATTTTCAGGACATTCCGAGAACTTTTCTTTTCTACACATAAAACAACATCATGGCAGTTCTGCTGAAAACAGCGTCAGTCCGGGTTAGTTTCATTCAAATCATGCAAGTTAGTGTCCAAAACAAGGGCAAAAGTGTTTGGAAAAGTGAATACATTGGAGACGTATCAACTCCCCCAAGCTTAAACCTTTGCTTGTCCTCAAGCAATTCAGTTGATAAACTGAAAGTGATAAAGAAAAACTTTTACACTACTAGAAAAACCGCTACTAATGGCGCACCTAATTTGGCCATTAATGGCGCATCACTGGTGCGCCATTACTAGCACGCCATTAGTAATTTTTACTAATCGCGCACCAGTGGTGCGCCATTAGTATCTGGTATACTAATGGCGCACCACTGGTGCGCCATTAGTATAGGCCACGGTGCGCCATTAGTATGCCTCCTAGGGGCCATGTATACCCAGGTGCTTTGGCATACTAATGGCGCACGACCACGAGATGCGCCATTAGTAACAGCGGCATACTAATGGTGCACTGTCCAGTGATGCGCCATTAGTATGCTTTGTCATACTAATGCGCACTGTCATGTGATGCGCCATTAGTATGAATATTAGGTTTTTTTTATTTTTTATTTTCTGTTTTTTGCACAGGTTACAAAATGTATAATTTGACAAAATATAGACAGCACACATCAACAACAGATTCATCGAATACAATAGAAGATTAGTCTTTGAATACAATTCATCATATTAGTCTCCGAATACAATTCATCATATTAGTCTCCAATTTTTATTATAGTAAGAATATTACAATGTCTTTACAAGTTTCCAATAAAAGGAAAATTGCAAGGAAATAAAAAAACCTAAAGCTAATCTTCTAGTAATCTTTTCTTCTTTTTCTTCACTTTATCCCTGCAAAATGTAACAAAATAAACAGAAACACAAACAAACTATTTATAACATGTCAATACTGTCATTTTTTCAGACCAAGTAACTAACAACTTCAGTGAGACAGGCACAGTGCAGTGTGAATTTCAATTGGCTAAATCATATATAGAAATCAGTATCTTCTCTATGAACCTGAAACTGAGATGACTGGACTAATTTTGCACATTTGATTTATGAATTTATTCTTCTTCGACAACCAACTAAACTTCGGATCACCTTCTAAGCATCTATACATACTACATAGGCTGATTAATCCAACAGCCACAATGCAAATATCGACTATTTCCATTCAACTTCTTCACTTACTCATTATTATCTAATGAAACCATTCGTAACTAATGAAGCAGATTGGCTGAAGTTATTATCAAGTCCTAAGTCCTAATTGAAGCAGATCTGCTAGGGTTCTTCTCGCTAGCCCCTCATGGCCAACCGTTTCGGAACAGGCAGGCAGAGCTGCTTGGCCGGTGGCTAGGGAGTCGCTGGTGATGTTGGGCATCTCACACGAGCACCTGGCTATTTGAGGAAACTGAAATAGTAGCATAAACAAGATTGATTCTGAGGAAATGATAGAACCTATTCTATCAAAGTGCTACTCCCCCCGTTCCATAATTCCAGTCGTGGTTTTGTAACTAAAACCATGAAGAGAACTATGGAATGGAGGGAGTAGAAAACAATAGCATGCTTAAAATTCTACCATGCACAGCAGCAACAGACATTACACAAGCATTTATTTATTTATTGCATTTGGCACAAGTTAAAAATTCTCACAAGCAGAGGCGGTCCTATCAGACAAAAAGAACATGGACCGCTCATTACAAAGCACTTCTACTGTAGTATCATGGAGTAGGAAAAGGGGCTTAAGCAGCAAAGAAGTATAATAAGAGAAAAAACACTGTGGCGGCTGGAACTAGAAGAGCACCATCACAGGTTCGAAACATCACCATGGGGTCGATGGCCGGCATAGCCCATGCCAGGGCTGGATGGGCAGCATAATAACACAATAAAAGTTTGAGGTATACTTATTCGTTTGAAAAGATGCAAGATTATTTACACCCTAGGGCTGTTGATTAGGGTCTGGATGGTATTTTTGTTCCTTGCGTAAGTAAGAGAAGGACTAGCATCCATAGTAAAAAGAAAGGTAAACATACATAAAGGAAATTTTTTATAGCGTCACGACCGAAAGAGGCTACGTGCGGCTGGGTGAAACGGACAAGGTTTCATGTATGCAATATATTATAGAAAAATAAGTGTTGACAGAAAATGAAAGATTTCTTGTCAAACAAACAGAGCTTCATTTTGTAACGTTTCTGACCCACACGATAATTGTATAGCATAGTAGAGGAGACCACTGTACATACATGTGTTGAGTGAAGCAGACTAAGAAATATTGGGTGGGTATAAAGAATACAATAGTACGGTGGCTGATGCAAACAAGTGCAGAGTTGCATCTACAGAATAGGTAACAAATTAAATAGCCCTGGTGCCAGCAGTAGAGTTCGTGTATCCAATCCATCCTTTGTTTAACAGCAGCTCCAACTCTTGTGTAACAAATTAAGTTTGGCATGGGCACACATAAAGTACTGACATTTTCGCGGCTCGATGGCCGTGGGCTAAGGGAGCAGAGGAGGAGGTGCGGCTCACCTCACATGGCGGCGGAACCGAGGGATGAAGGTGCGGCACACCGGAGCAGGCAGAGGTGCCTTGTGTTGGCCAAACTCGTGGCCAGCAGCAGAGAAGCACTTCTCTTGCTCGATGGATGTTGGGTGTGTGTGAGGCGTGCTCCTGCCTGCCTGCCTGCGTGAGGAACGGGAGGACCATTAGAGAAGAGAAGGGAAGGGAAGAAGAGCAGGTAGAGGATGGCAAGGGGAGAGGAGGGAATCAAAATCGAAGATGAGAAGATGACCTTGAGGAGGAGCAGGGGAAAAGCGGAGCAGCAGAAACAGAGGCCTTCCTCTCCCGGTGGTGAGGACCGAGGCGACCTCCATCACGGCCCAGCCAGGTCGACGACTCTGGCGACCGTGGCTGCCAGATCCGGTGTCGCCATGGCCGGCCTCCTCCTATGGTGCCTGCTAGGTCGCCATGGCCGCGGGCTCCTTGTCCGTGGCGGCTGGATCTGGGGCCTTGGGGTGGCAGGGAGCTCCTCCTCCTGCAGCTCGGCGGCCTCCACACCCCGGAGCAACGCCATCGCCGGAGGACGTGGTCACCTGCTCTCCTCTGGATCCGGTGAGGAGTGTTGGGGAAGGAGCTCACCACGGCTCCATGCCCTGGATCTGGTGTGAGGGAGGGGGAAGGGAGCTCGCCGTGGTCAGGAGGGAGAGGAAGAGGCGGGCGGCCGGGGCTTCCCGATCTAAATCAAAGTCGAGGGAGGTGGGTGGGTGTGTCAGGAGGAAGGTGAGGGGGAGAGAACGTGACAAGAGGGAGGGGATAAGGGGTGATAGCGATGGCGCACTGGTAGGGGTGCGCCATACGTATAGATAGCAATGGCGCATCTCTTACTGGTGCGCCATTACTAGTTATAACTAGTAATGGCGCACTGTGTCTGGATGCGCCATTAGTATGTTTGGACAGGCGCACTAGTTCAAAAAAAAATTGATACTAATGGCGCACCCTGGGCCAGGTGCGCCATTAGTAGTTTCAACTCTAATGGCGTATCAGAAGGTGGTGCGCCATTAGTATATACTAATGGCGCACCACTTGTCTGGTGCGCCATTAGTGTCAATCTCATCTATAGCCCTTTTCTAGTAGTGTTACAAACACTATTTGCTCTTGTTGTTCTAAACATGCGAAGCCATCATTCAGGTTTCAACAATATTATAAACTAACCATACTCACAATAACACTGAGGTTCACAATTACTCATATCAATAACATAATCAGCTAGCGATCCATAATAATAAAACTCGGATGACAACACTTTCTCAAAACAATCATAACATGATATAACAAAATGGCATCTCGCTAGCCCTTTCTGAGACCGCAAAACATAAATGCAGAGCACCTTTAAAGATCAAGGACTGGCTAAACATTGTAATTCATGGTGAAAGAGATCCAGTCAAGTCATACCCAATATAAACCAATAATAATGAACGCAAAAGACAGTGTGCTCTCCAGCGGGTGCTTTTTAATAAGAAGGGTGATGACTCAACATAAAAGTAAATAGATAGGCCCTTCGCAGAGGGAAGTAGGGATTTGTAGAGGGGCCAGAGCTCGATTTTAAAATAGAGATTGAATAACATTTTGGGTGGCATACTTTCACTGTCAACGCAACAACTATGAGATGGTTGTATCTTCCATACTACATGCATTATAGGCAGTTCCCAAACAGAATGGTAAAGGTTTATACTCCCCCAACCACCAACAAGCATCAACCCATGGCTTGCTCGAAACAATGAGTGCCTCCAACTAACAACAGCCCTGGGGGAGTTTTGTTTAATTATTTTGATTTGCTTTGATCTTTTTGGATCATGGGTCTGGGCATCCCGGTTACCGGCCCTTTCTCATGAAAGAGGAGCGGAGTCCACTCCTCTGAGAATAACCCACCTAGCATGGAAGATATAGGCAGCCCTAGTTGTAACATGAGTTGCTCGAGCATACAAAACAGAATTTCATTTGAAGGTTTAGAGTTTGGCACATACAAATTTACTTGGAACGGCAGGTAAATACCGCATATAGGAAAGTATGGTGGACTCATATGGAACAACTTTGGGGTTTAAGGAGTTTGGATGCACAAGCAGTATTCCCGCTTAGTACAGGTGAAGGCTAGCAAAAGACTGGGAAGCGACCAACTGAGAGAGCGACAACAGTCATAAACATGCATTAAAACTAATTCACATCGAGTACAAACATGAGTAGGATATAATCAACCATGAACATAAATATCGTGAAGGCTATGTTGATTTTGTTTCAACTACATGCGTGAACATGTGCCAAGTCGAGTGACTCAATTCATTCAAAGGAGGATACCATCCCATCATACCACATCATAATCATTCTAATAGCATGTTGGCACGCAAGGTAAACCATTATAACTCAAAGCTAATCAAGCATGGCACAAGCAACTATAATCTCTAAATGTCATTGCAAATATGTTTACTTCATAATAAGCTGACTCAGGAATGATGAACTCATCATATTTACAAAAACAAGAGAAGTCGGGTTCATACCAGCTTTTCTCATCACAATCAGTCCATCATATATCGTCATTATTGCCTTTCACTTGCACGACCGAACGATGTGTATAATAATAAGAGTGTACGTGCATTGGACTAAGCTAGAATCTGCAAGCATTCAACTCAAAAGAGAAGACAAGTAATATGGGCTCTAAATTAAATAAACAATCATGCATATGAGAGCCACTAAACATTTTCAATATGGTCTTCTCGACCCCCAAAGGAAAGAAAAGAAAATAAAACTATTTACACGGGAAAGCTCCCAACAAGAAAGAAGAAGAACTAGAAATCTTTTTGGGTTTTCATTTTAATTTCTACTACAAGCATGGAAATTAATCTAACTAATTTTTTTTGGTTTTTCTCAAGGTTTATCAAACACACAAGAAGAAAACTAGAAAAATAAATTTAAACTAACATGGATAATACAATGAAAGAGTATGAGCACCGACAACTAGTGTGTGAACATGAATGTAAAGTCGGTGAGAAATATGTACTCCCCCAAGCTTAGGCTTTTGGCCTAAGTTGGTCTAATACCAGGGACCGCCTGGCTGATATCCATAAGTGAAACCGGGGTCGTACTAAGATGCAGCGGCAACCGCCTCCTGAGCTGCGACGTGTTGGTGAGCTGCCTCCCCTCTCCTCTCGTGTTCAGCTGTTTCCTCTCTAGTAACAACATGTCTTCCTTTTGCATGATAATCAAAAAGGTAGGGAGCAGGAAGAGTAACAAGGACGACATTGCGTCTGTCATAGGTTAGTCGATATTGGAGGAATTGATCATTCCTCCCGAGAAATTGATGACTGACCATAGCTTCATAATCCAAATAAACAGGAGGTATTATCATATCTCCCTCTCGTGGGGCTATGCCAAGATAACTAGCCACACGGGTTGCATAAATTCCTCCGAATAAATTTCCCTTTCTACTATTATTCTGCAACCTACGTGCAAATATTGCCCCCAAGTTATAACCTTTAAAACCTAAGACAGCACTCTTGAGGATACTCAGATCAGGCACACACATGTGACATGCTTCATCCTTACCATTAATACATCTACCGATGAAGAGAGCAAATAATGTATAGCAGGAAAGTGAATGCTCCCTATGCTAGCTTGTGCTATGTCCCTAGATTCTCCCACAGTAATACTAGCAAGGAAATCTCTAACGCTCTGTTTGGATGTCTGTATTGAAGGGCTCCGTATTGAATTGGTTGCAATACCAATTCAGCAAGGAAACTAAAATGAGAATGAATACGAATTCGCTTGTTTGGTTGTTCACCGAATTGGCTCATGGAATCTCATAGAGGTTTCAATACCAAATCTTGTTTGGATGACAAACTATGGAATTGTATATTTACATGAGTATGAAGATTATGCTTTGTTCTTTATGACTCAATTTTTTAATACAATCTAGAATAAAAATGATTATATAGCAATAAAAATGACAAAAAATATACAGTCTGTGGCTTATGCTTTGCTCTTCGTGTATCAAAATGAAATTTGCACAACAAATTGGAGTAAAAGCTATCATGTATTGTTTACTTCACAAATCACAAGTTTCATATCACCATACATTTTTTTGGAATCACAATACAGCTAGCCAGTGAACAAGGAGAAATTCAGAGGAAGAAGCAAACTCGATCTGGACCATCCACCATCTGCCTTGGCTACAACGAACTGAAAGTGTTGCTTCCTAGTGAATGGGGAGAAGTTCAGAGGACGAAGCAGACTCAGCTAGCTAGGATCAAAGGACGAAGCAGACACCGCAGAGGGGCTGGATCTAATTCCACGCGCGGTCGTGCTCCTCTTTGTGCCGCGCGCCAGCCGCTCAGCCTGCCGTCAGAAGCATCTCCGCCCAAGCCGATGGATGCGGACGCCGCCTGATGGCGCGGATCTCAGGCTGTGAGGAGAAGGTCAGGCATGGATCCATGGCGCAAATCTAGACGCCGGCTGTGGGAAGAATCTCTGCCCGCGCGCTGGCTCTGGGCCGCTGTCGCCGCCACCACCACCCGCCACTCCGCGATGTCGCGGTGGCCGCCACCGCCAGAAGTAATGGCTGAGAAGGTCGGCCATGCTCTATGGAGAGGATCCGGACGCCACCGCCGCGAGGAACGCCGCGGTTGCTGCTACGTCGCCGGGATGCGGGAGTAGCCATGCGCAGAGGAGCATGACGCGGTGCCGCTAGAGCTTCTTCGCTCCGCCTCTGTTTTCTTTTTCTGGTCGCGGGGGGAAAGAGAGGGGCCGAAGTGGTATGTTTTGCGGGTGAGTGCAAATCCAGCGAAATCGGAGCCGGAGGGGTCTGTATTGTGGGAGGGGAGCGCGCGTGAGAGCGAAAACGGCGTTGTATTTGGCCTCATCTCCACTCGATGTTTCAGTGCGCACCCAAACAGCTGAATTGGCGGTTCGGGAATACCAAATCCAATTCAAGCCTGCAATACAGACATCCAAACGCAGTGTAAATTCAGATTTGTGAGGATCATTAATATTACCCCACTGCTGGAGTTTGCAAGCAGTTGTAAAATCCTCTAAATCCATCGTATAAGATGTATCATAAATATCAAATATGACACTTGGAGAATTACCGTACAGTTATATTTAAACCTCCACACAAAGGAATTAGTCAATTGATAGTACTGGGGACACTTATCTTGTAAGAAGTCCTCGAGCTCGGCATTACGAACATATGCGTCAAATTCCTCCTTAAAGCCCGCTTTGACCATAAAATCATCGGATGGCCACTCACAAGCTCGTACATCCGCGTTCCTTGGCAATTCAACATCTTGCTCACGTATAGCAATCCTGGGCCCTTTCTTCACCGAGGAACCACCTTGGTACATTCTCCTAAGCATATTTATTTTTCTGAAATAAATCTGAAATTTTAGTAACTTCAAAATAAAAGTGAATAAAACTTAACAAGAATGGTATCAACTACTCCTACAAGTTCCTAGAGCCAACATCATGCATTAGAATTACTTGGAACCTCATAAATTTAACATGCAAGCTCAAGAACAGGGTCACCAAGGCAGCAAGGATTTGCAATGAATAAGGCACTAGAACAAAAACTAATTGGACCAATGGAGGAGTCACATACCAAGCAACAATCTCCCAAAGCAGTTTTGTGAATGGAGCTTTGAGCAAGGAGATCAAAAATCGCAGCAAAACGAGCTAGAACTCGTGCTTGAGCTGGATGGGGATTTTTTTGGGTAGAATATGGAGTGTGTGGGTGCTGGCATAAGTGGAGGGGGGCTACGAGGGGCCCACGAGACAGGGGGCGCACCCTATAGGGGGGGCGCACCCTCCACTCTCGTGGCCTGGTGCTTGCCCCTCATGCAGTGTTTTCAGTGCCTAAAATCCTCAAATAATCCATAAAAAATCATACTAAATTTGCAGGGCATTTGCAGCACTTTTATTTTCAAACTATTTTTTATTGCACGGATAAATCAGAAAACAGACGGATAATACTATTTTTGCTTTATTTAATCTAAAAGATAGAAAGTAAAAATAAAGTAGAGAAGGTTGTGCCTTCTAGTTTCATCCATCCCATGATCATCAAAATGAATCCACTAACAAGGTTGATCAAGTCTTGTTAATAACTCATTCCGAATAACACGGTACCAGAGAAATTTTGAAGTGACACTAAGTTACCTCAACGGGATATGAAAATCCCCAATAATAAGAGTATCATACTTTTTCTTGGCAGTAGGGAGAGGAAATTCAAAACCTCCAATAATAATTGATGGAATTTTCTCAATAGTATTTATGCTATGAACTTGGATTTGCTTCCTCGAAAAATGTACCGTATGCTCATTTCCATTAACATGAAAGGTGACATTGCCTTTGTTGCAATCAATAACAGCTCCTGCAGTATTTAAAAAGGGTCTACCAAGAATAATAGACATACTATCGTCCTCGGGAATATCAAGAATAACGAAGTCTGTTAAGATAGTAACATTCGCAACAACAACAGGCACGTCCTCACAAATGCCGACAGGTATAGTAGTTGATTTGTCAGCCATTTGCAAAGATATCTCAGTAGGTGTCAACTTACTTAATTCAAGTTTACGGTACAAGGAAAGAGGCATAACACTAACACCGGCTCCTAAATCACATAAAGTAGTTTTAACATAATTTCTTTTAATAGAGAAAGGTATAGTGGTACTCCTGGATCTCCAAGTTTCTTAGGTATTCCACCCTTAAAGGTATAGTTGGCAAGCATGGTGGAAATCTCAGTTTCAGGTATTTTCCTCTTATTAGTGATGATATCTTTCATATATTTAGCATAAGGGTTTGTTTTAAGCATATCAGTTAAGCGCATGCGTAAGAAAATAGGTCTAATCATTTCAGCAAAACACTCAAAGTCCTCATTACCCTTTGACTTGGATGGTTCAGGAGGAAAGGGCATGGGTTTCTGAACCCATGGTTCTGTTTCTTTACTGTGCTTCCTAGCAACAAAATCTCTCTTATCATAATGTTGGTTTCTTGATTGTGGGTTATCAAGACCAATAGCAGGTTCAATTTCTATATCATTGTTATTACTAGGTTGAGCATCTACATGAACATCATTATTAGCATTATCATCAGGTTCAAGTTCATCTCCGGATTGTGTTTCAGCATCAGAGATAGAATTATTATTAGGATTCTCAGGTATTTCTACATTAGGTTCACTAGAAGCATGCAAAGTCCTATCATTCTTCTTTTTCTTCTTTTTGGAAGAACTAGGTGCCTCTAAATTATTTCTCTGAGAATCTTGCTCGATTCTCTTAGGGTGGCCTTCAGGATACAAAGTTTCCTGAGTCATTCTACCAGTTCTAGTAGCCACTCTAACAGCAAAGTCATTTTTATTATTTAATTAAGCAAGCAATTCATTCTGAGCCTTAAGTACTTGTTCAGCTTGAGTAGCAATCATGGAAGCATGTTTACTAGTGAGTTTAAGTTCACTTTTAACTCTAGCTACATAATCATTCAAGCGTACTATCGTATAAGCATTATTCTTCAATTGTCTACCAACGTAATCATTGAAATTTGCTTGTCTATTCATGAAATCATCAAATTCATCTAAGCAAGGGCTATGAAATTTAGTAGATGGGATTTCATCTTTATCATATCTATAGAGAGATTTTACCTTTACTACCTGTGTCGGGTTGTCAAGACAATGTGTTTCTTCAACAGGCGGTATATTAAGACCATGTATTTCTTCAATAGGTGGTAAATTCTTAACATCTTCAGCTTTAATACCTTTTTCTTTCATTGATTTCTTTGCCTCTTGCATATCTTTAGGACTGAGAAATAGAACACCTCTCTTCTTCGGAGTGGGTTTAGGAATAGGCTCAGGAGTTGGCTCAATTGGTTCAGGGATTTCCTCAGGAATTGGCTCAGGGAGAGTCCAATTATTTTCATTAGTCAACATATTATTCAATAGTAATTCAGCTTCGTCGACTGTTCTTTCCCTGAAAACACGACCAGCACAACTATCCAAGTAATGCTTGGAAGCATCGGTTAGTCCATTATAAAAGATATCAAGTATTTCATTTTTATTGAGAGGATGATCGGGCAACGCATTAAGTAACCAGAGAAGCCTCCCCAAGCTTGTGGGAGACTCTCTTCTTTGATTTGCACAAAATTATATATGTCCCGCAAGGAAGCTTGTTTCTAATGAGCAGGGAAATATTTAGCACAGAAGTAATAAATCATATCCTGGGGACTATGCACACAACCAGGAGCAAGAGAATTAAACCAAGTCTTAGCATCACCCTTTAATGAGAACGGAAATATCTTAAGGATATAAAAGTAGCGAGATTTATCATCATGAGTAAACAGGGTAGCTATATCATTCAACTTGGTAAGATGTGCCACAACAGTTTCAGATTCAAGGCCATAAAAAGGATCAGATTCAACTAAAGTAATAATCTCAGGATGAACAGAGAATTCATAATCCTTATCAGTAACACAGATAGGTGAAGTAGCAAAAGCAGGGTCAGGTTTCATTCTAGCATTAAGAGACTACTGCTTCCATTTAGCTAATAATTTCTTAAGATCATATCTATCATTACAAGCAAATATTTCCCTAGCAGCTTCTTCATTCATAACATAACCCTTAGGAACACAAGGCAATACATAATCATTGGGAGAATTTTCATCATCACTATCATCAATAATAGCATCTTCAATATTTTCATCCCCCCTAACTCTAGCAAGTTGTTCATTAAGAAATTCACCTAATGGCAAAGTAGTATCACGCACAGAAGTAGTTTCATCATGCATAGCAGAAGTGGCATCATCAATAACATGCGACATATCAGAATTCATAGCAGTAGCAGGTTTAGGTGTCGCAAGCCTACTAATAACGGAAGGAGAATCTAGTATAGAGCTAGATGACAGTTCCTTACCTCCCCTCGTAGTTGAGGGTAAAATCTTGGTGTTAGCATCTTTCAAGTTCTTCATAGTGATCAACAGATATAAATCCCAAGTGACTCAGAGAATAGAGCTATGCTCCCCAGCAACGACGCCAGAAATTAGTCTTGATAACCCACAAGTGTAGGGGATCGCAATAGCTTTCGAGGGTAAAGTATTCAACCCAAATTTATTGATTCGACACAAGGGGAGCCAAAGAATATTCTTGAGTATTAGCAGTTGAGTTGTCAATTCAACCACACCTAGATAACTTAGTATCTGCAGCAAAGTGTTTAGTAGCAAAGTAGTGTGATAGTAATGGTAACGGTGGCAAAAGTAAAGATAAATGTTTTTGGGTTTTTGTAGCAGTTGTAACAGTAGCAACGGAGAAGTAAATAAGCGAAGAACAATATATGAAAATCTCGTAGGCAATGGATCAGTGATGGATAATTATGCCGGATGCGATTCCTCATGTAATAGCTATAACATAGGGTGACACAGAACTAGCTCCAATTCATCAATGTAGTGTAGGCATGTATTCCGTAAATAGTCATATGTGCTTATGGAAAAGAACTTGCATGACATCTTTTGTCCTACCTTCCCGTGGCAGCGGGGTCCTAGTGGAAACTAAGGGATATTAAGGCCCCCTTTTAATAGAGAACCAGACCAAAGCATTAACACATAGTGAATACATGAACTCCTCAAACTACGGTCATCACCGAGAAGTATCCCGATTATTGTCACTTCGGGGTTGTCGGATAATAACACATAATAGGTGACTATAGACTTGCAAGATAGGATCAAGAACACACATATATTCATGAAAACATAATAGGTTCAGATCTGAAATCATGGCACTCGGGCCCTAGTGACAAGCATTAAGCATAGCAAAGTCATAGCAACATCAATCTCAGAACATAGTGGATACTAGGGATCAAACCTTAACAAAACTAACTTGATTACATGGTAAATCTCATCCAACCCATCGCCGTCCAGCAAGCCTACGATGGAATTACTCATGCACGGCGGTGAGCATCATGAAATTGGTGATGGAGGATGGTTGATGATGACGACGGCGATGAATCCCCCTCTCCGGAGCCCCGAACGGACTTGGCGGCGGCTCCGTGTCGTAAAACGCGATGAAACTTTCTCTCTGATTTTTTTCTCCCCAAGACGGAAGATATGGAGTTGGAGTTGAGGTTGGTGGAGGTCCAGGGGGCCCACGAGATAGGGGGCGCGCCCTACAAGGGGGGCGCCCCCTGTCTTGTGTACAGACCATGGGCCCCCTCATGTATTTCTTTCGCCCAAAAATTCTTATTAATTCCAAAAAGTGCCTCCATGGATTTTCAGGACATTCTGAGAACTTTTCTTTTCTACACATAAAACAACATCATGGCTGTTCTGCTGAAAACATCGTCAGTCTGGATTAGTTTCATTCAAATCATGCAAGTTAGAGTCCAAAACAAGGGAAAAAGTGTTTGGAAAAGTAGATATGTTGGAGACGTATCGATCACTCAAGAGCAAAGATACAAGACAAAGACAAAAGCTTCGGCCCCTTTTTCGGTTTGTTCTTGAGTATAGGGATCCCGCACTATTAAGAGGGGATCATCGGATTTCGTGAAAGAACTTGCTCAAAACCCACAAAATATCCTCTCTCAACATCTCTGTTTCGTCTCTAATTCTTCCTCTACCTTGTGCACAAAAATTGTTATGATTCTAAGCTAGTAGGTTCAGCTATCACCGGACATCCTAAGGTCTACGGACGTCCGACCTATCACAGCCGACCGGGCATCCGGCTCTCCCTTGGTGTCCGGTGCATCTTCACAGAATACAAATTAGCGGAAGTCCGGTCTCAACGGACGACCGGTCACCGGATGGTCATTCCTCTCCAGATGTCCAGTACTGACCCAACAAAACATTTATTAACGGATTTCCGACCTCACCGGATGTCCAGCGACTGGACGACCGGCGTCTTCCAGACGTCCGCTGGCTGTGTGGCTCATGCCCCTTCTGTGGCCTGGTAGGCCTTCCAGCGGCCGGACGTCCGGTCCAATCTGAGTCACCGGTCGTCCAGTACTCACCGCACGTCCGACAGCTCCAGCACACTATGTGGCTCAACGGTCTGATTTACACTATCACTATATATAGCCTCCTCCCTCCCACGGGATAAGGCTGGTCATTCACTTTGAGCTTTATAATAACACATCTCACTCCCTCTCTTGATTCCCTACACAAAATCCTAGACCCCCAAGGGATTCGGGAACATTTGAGGAGAAGTTCTCCAATCAAGTGATAGATCCACTCCTTCCCCTTCTTCTCGCCAAAGGAATTCGTGATTTTAGCAAGTTCTTGAGCATTTCCCAACGTTCTTGTTACTCTTGGAGGTTGGAGACTCCTAGGAGGTAGGAGTCTTTCGGAGAGGAATCAACCATTGTGATTACCCCCGGAAAGGTTTGTGAGGGTTTGGAGACCACCCCAAGGTCTACCACTAGTGGTTGAGAAACGCCTTCGTGGTGTTCTCTCAAAGGGAGAATAGGGTGAGCCTTCGTGGTGTTGGTTTGCCTTCGTGGTAACATCCACCTCTCTAACGGTGACGTAGCTTCCCTCCAAGGAAGTGAACATCGGCATACATCCTCGTCTCTCGGTGTTGCGGTTATCCCTAACCCTAACTCCCTACTTGTGGTTACTTGTCTCTTAGTCTTTACTTATATCATATTGTGCTTGCTTACTCCCCTACTTGAGTTAATTGTTTACCTTGCTTAGCACATAGCTTCACACTTGCAATTGTTAGGCTCAACTTCATATTCCGCATCATTGCCTGAAATTGCTAAGTAACATTTAAATTTGTAATTTTACCTATTCACCCCCCCCCCCTCTAGCTCCATCTCGATCCTTTCACTAAGTTCATGATAAATTAAGTTCAATTAATCATATTACTTAAGAAATCCCACTTAGATTGACATCCCTCAAGTCATCTAAATGATACGTGATCCAAATCAACTAAACCATGTCTGATCATCACGTGAGATGGAGTAGTCATCAATGGTGAACATCTCTATGTTGATCATATCTACTATATGATTCACGTTCGACCTTTCGGTCTCTAGTGTTCCGAGGCAATGTTTGTACATGCTAGGCTCGACAAGTTTAAACCGAGTACTCCGCATGTGCAAAACTATCTTGCACCCATTGTATGTGAACATAGAGCCTATCACACCCGATCATCACATGGTGTCTCAGCACGAAGAACTATCGCAATGGTGCATACTCAGGGAGAACACTTATACCTTGAAATTTAGTTAAGGGATCATCTTATAATGCTACCGCCGTACTAAGCAAGATAAGATGCATAAAAGATAAACATCACATGGAATCAAAATATGTGACATGATATGGCCATATCATCTCGTGCTTTTGATCTCCATGTCCAAAGCATCGTCATGATCTCCATCATCATCGGCTCGACACCTTGATCTCCATCGTTGCATCGTGGTTGTCTCGCCAACTATTGCTTCTACAACTATCGCTAACGCATAGTGATAAAGTAAAGCAATTACATGGCGTTTGCATTTCATACAATAAAGAAACAACCATAAGGCTCCTGTCAGTTGCCGATAACTTTTACAAAACATGATCATCTCATACAATACATATATCACATCATGTCTTGACCATATCACATCACAACATGCCCTGCCAAAACAAGTTAGACGTCCTCTACTTTGTTGTTGCAAGTTTTACGTGGCTGCTACGGGCTTCTAGCAAGAACCGTTCTTACCTACACATCAAAACCACAACAGTGATTTATCAAGTTTGCTGTTTTAACCTTCAACAAGGACCGGCCACAGTCAAATTTGATTCAACTAAAGTTGGAGAAACACACACCTGCCAACCACCTTTATGCAAAACTAGTTGCATGTCTGTCGGTGGAACCAGTCTCATGAACGTGGTCATGTAAGGTTGGTCTGGGCCACTTCATCCAACAATACCGCCGAATCAAAATAAGATGTTGGTGGTAAGCAATATGACGATCACCTCCCACAACTCTTTGTGTTCTACTCGTGCATATCATCTATGCACAGACCTGGCTCGGATGCCACTGTTGGGAAATGTAGCATGCAATTTCAAAAAAAATCCTATGCTCACACAAGATCTATCTAGGAGATGCATAACAACGATATGGGGGATTTTGTCTACGTACCCTCATAGACTAAAAGCGGAAGCGTTTGACAATGCGGTTTATGTAGTCGAACTTCTTCTAGCTCCAACCGATCAAGTACCAAACGTACTGCACCTCCGAGTTCTGCACACGTTCAGCGCGATGTCGTTCCTTGCCTTGTTGATCCAGCAAGGTGTCGAGGAAGTAGATAAGTTCCGTCAGCACAACGGCGTGGTGATGGTGACGGTGAAGTGATCCGCGCAGTGCTTCTCCTAAGCACAACGAAGATGTGACTGGAAGAGTAAACTGTGAATGGGGCACCGCACACGGCGAACGATTGTTGTTGTGTGTTCTAGGCGCCCCTCCCCATGTATATATAGGTGGGAGGGGGAGGGGAGCAGCCATGGGGTTCCCCAAGTAGGAGGGATCCTACTTGGGCTCCTGCCCTAGGCCGGCGCCCCCCCCCCCTTTCCTTCTTTTGGCAATGAGGGGAAGGAAGGAGGAGGTGGTGCCTCCCCCCCCTTTCCTTTCTCTCACCAAGGGGGAAAGGTAAGAAGAGGTGGCGCCCCTCCTTTCCTTCCACTAGGGCCTGCGGCCAGGGAAAGGGGCGCACCCGCCCCTTGTGGGCTGGTCTGTCCCCCCCCCCTCGGCCTATTAAGCCCATATATTTGTCGGCGATGCCCAAAACTCCTTTCCGGTGACCCGATATGTACCCGGTACCCTCCGGAACAATTTTGGTGTCCGAATACCATCATCCTATATATAAATCTTTACCTGTCGACCATTTCGAGACTCCTTGTCATGTATGTGATCTCATCCGGACTCCAAACAATATTCGGTCACCAAATCACATAACTCATATAATACAATATCGTCATCGAATGTTAAGTGTGCGGACCCTACGGGTTCAAGAACTATGTAGACATGACCCAGACACCTCTCCGGTCAGTAACCAATAGCGGAACCTGGATGCTCATATTCGTTCCCACATATTCTACGAAGATCTTTATCGGTCAAACCATTATGACAACATACGTTATTCCCTTTGTCATCGGTATGTTACTTTCCCGAGATTCGATCGTCTGTATCTTCATACCTAGTTCAATCTCATTACCCATAAGTCTCTTTACTCGTTCCGTAATGCATCATCCTGCAACTAACCCATAAGTCACTTTGCTTGCAAGGCTTCTTATGATGTGCACTACCGAGAGGGCCCAGAGATACCTCTCCGATACTCGGAGTGATAAATCCTAATCTTGATCTATGCCAACCCAACAAACACCTTTGGAGATACCTGTAGAGCATCTTTATAATCAGCCAGTTTCGTTGTGACATTTGATAGCACACAAGGTATTTCTCCGGTATCCGGGAGTTGCATAATCTCATAGTCGGAGGAATATGTATTTGACATGAAGAAAGCAGTAGCAATAAAACTGAACAATCATAATCCAAATCAACTAAACCATGTCCGATCATCACGTGAGATGGAGTAGTCATCAATGGTGAACATCTCTATGTTGATCATATCTACTATATGATTCACGTTCGACCTTTTGGTTTCTAGTGTTCCGAGGCAATGTTTGTACATGCTAGGCTCGACAAGTTTAAACCGAGTATTCCGCATGTGCAAAACTATCTTGCACCCATTGTATGTGAACATAGAGCCTATCACACCCGATCATCACATGGTGTCTCAGCACGAAGAACTATCGCAATGGTGCATACTCAGGGAGAACACTTATACCTTGAAATTTAGTTAAGGGATCATCTTATAATGCTACCGCCGTACTAAGCAAGATAAGATGCATAAAAGATAAACATCACATGGAATCAAAATATGTGACATGATATGGCCATCATCATCTCGTGCTTTTGATCTCCATGTCCAAAGCATCGTCATGATCTCCATCATCATCGGCTCGACACCTTGATCTCCATCGTTGCATCGTGGTTGTCTCGCCAACTATTGCTTCTACAACTATCGCTAACGCATAGTGATAAAGTAAAGCAATTACATGGCGTTTGCATTTCATACAATAAAGAAACAACCATAAGGCTCCTGTCGGTTGCCGATAACTTTTACAAAACATGATCATCTCATACAATAACGTATATCACATCATGTCTTGACCATATCACATCACAACATGCCCTGCAAAAAAAAGTTAGACGTCCTCTACTTTGTTGTTGCAAGTTTTAAGTGGCTGCTACGGGCTTCTAGCAAGAACCGTTCTTACCTACACATCAAAACCACAACAGTGATTTATCAAGTTTGCTGTTTTAACCTTCAACAAGGACCGGCCACAGTCAAATTTGATTCAACTAAAGTTGGAGAAACACACACCTGCCAGCCACCTTTATGCAAAACTAGTTGTATGTCTGTCGGTGGAACCAGTCTCATGAACGTGGTCATGTAAGGTTGGTCTGGGCCACTTCATCCAACAATACCGCCGAATCAAAATAAGATGTTGGTGGTAAGCAATATGACGATCACCTCCCACAACTCTTTGTGTTCTACTCGTGCATATCATCTATGCACAGACCTGGCTCGGATGCCACTGTTGGGAAATGTAGCATGCAATTTCAAAAAAAATCCTATGCTCACACAAGATCTATCTAGGAGATGCATAACAACGATATGGGGGATTTTGTCTATGTACCCTCATAGACTGAAAGCGGAAGCGTTTGACAATGCGGTTTATGTAGTCGAACTTCTTCTAGCTCCAACCGATCAAGTACCAAACGTACGGCACCTCCGAGTTCTGCACACGTTGAGCGCGATGTCGTTCCTTGCCTTGTTGATCCAGCAAGGTGTCGAGGAAGTAGATAAGTTCCGTCAGCACAACGGCGTGGTGATGGTGACGGTGAAGTGATCCGTGGAGTGCTTCTCCTAAGCACAACGAAGATGTGACTGGAAGAGTAAACTGTGGATGGGGCACCGCACACGGCGAACGATTGTTGTTGTGTGTTCTAGGCGCCCCTCCCCATGTATATATAGGTGGGAGGGGGAGGGGAGCAGCCATGGGGTTCCCCAAGTAGGAGGGATCCTACTTGGGCTCCTGCCCTAGGCCGGCGCCACCCCCCCCCCCTTTCCTTCTTTTGGCAATGAGGGGAAGGAAGGAGGAGGTGGTGCCTCCCCCCCCCCCTTTCCTTTCTCTCATTAAGGGGGAAAGGTAAGAAGATGTGGCGCCCCTCCTTTCCTTCCTCTAGGGCCTGCGGCCAGGGAAAGGGGCGCACCCGCCCCTTGTGGGCTGGTCTGTCCCCCCCCCCTCGGCCTATTAAGCCAATATATTTGTCGGCGATGCCCAAAACTCCTTTCCGGTGACCCGATATGTACCCGGTACCCTCCGGAACAATTTTGGTGTCCGAATACCATCATCCTATATATAAATCTTTACCTGTCGACCATTTCGAGACTCCTTGTCATGTCTGTGATCTCATCCGGGACTCCGAACAATATTCGGTCACCAAATCACATAACTCATATAATACAATATCGTCATCGAATATTAAGCGTGCGGACCCTACGGGTTCAAGAACTATGTAGACATGACCCAGACACCTCTCCGGTCAGTAACCAAAAGCGGAACCTGGATGCTCATATTCGTTCCCACATATTCTACGAAGATCTTTATCGGTCAAACCATTATGACAACATACGTTATTCCCTTTGTCATCGGTATGTTACTTTCCCGAGATTCGATCGTCTGTATCTTCATACCTAGTTCAATCTCATTACCCATAAGTCTCTTTACTCGTTCCGTAATGCATCATCCTGCAACTAACCCATAAGTCACTTTGCTTGCAAGGCTTCTTATGATGTGCACTACCGAGAGGGCCCAGAGATACCTCTCCGATACTCGGAGTGACAAATCCTAATCTTGATCTATGCCAACCCAACAAACACCTTTGGAGATACCTGTAGAGCATCTTTATAATCAGCCAGTTTCATTGTGACATTTGATAGCACACAAGGTATTTCTCCGGTATCCGGGAGTTGCATAATCTCATAGTCGGAGGAATATGTATTTGACATGAAGAAAGCAGTAGCAATAAAACTGAACGATCATAATCCAAATCAACTAAACCATGTCCGATCATCACGTGAGATGGAGTAGTCATCAATGGTGAACATCTCTATGTTGATCATATCTACTATATGATTCATGTTCGACCTTTCGGTCTCTAGTGTTCCGAGGCAATGTTTGTACATGCTAGGCTCGACAAGTTTAAACCGAGTATTCCGCATGTGCAAAACTATCTTGCACCCATTGTATGTGAACATAGATCCTATCACACCCGATCATCACATGGTGTCTCAGCACGAAGAACTATCGCAATGGTGCATACTCAGGGAGAACACTTATACCTTGAAATTTAGTTAAGGGATCATCTTATAATGCTACCGCCGTACTAAGCAAGATAAGATGCATAAAAGATAAACATCACATGGAATCAAAATATGTGACATGATATGGCCATCATCATCTCGTGCTTTTGATCTCCATGTCCAAAGCATCGTCATGATCTCCATCATCATCGGCTCGACACCTTGATCTCCATCGTTGCATCGTGGTTGTCTCGCCAACTATTGCTTCTACAACTATCGCTAACGCATAGTGATAAAGTAAAGCAATTACATGGCGTTTGCATTTCATACAATAAAGAAACAACCATAAGGCTCCGGTCGGTTGCCGATAACTTTTACAAAACATGATCATCTCATACAATAACGTATATCACATCATGTCTTGACCATATCACATCACAACATGCCCTGCAAAAACAAGTTAGACGTCCTCTACTTTGTTGTTGCAAGTTTTACGTGGCTGCTATGGGCTTCTAGCAAGAACCGTTCTTACCTACACATCAAAACCACAACAGTGATTTATCAAGTTTGCTGTTTTAACCTTCAACAAGGACCGGCCACAGTCAAATTTGATTCAACTAAAGTTGGAGAAACACACACCCGCCAGCCATCTTTATGCAAAACTAGTTGCATGTCTGTCGGTGGAACCAGTCTCATGAACGTGGTCATATAAGGTTGGTCTGGGCCACTTCATCCAACAATACCGCCGAATCAAAATAAGATGTTGGTGGTAAGCAATATGACGATCACCTCCCACAACTCTTTGTGTTCTACTCGTGCATATCATCTATGCACAGACCTGGCTCGGATGCCACTGTTGGGAAATGTAGCATGCAATTTCAAAAAAAATCCTACGCTCACACAAGATCTAACTAGGAGATGCATAACAACGATAGGGGGGATTTTGTCTACGTACCCTCATAGACTGAAAGCGGAAGCGTTTGACAATGCGGTTTATGTAGTCGAACTTCTTCTAGCTCCAACCGATCAAGTACCAAACGTACGGAACCTCCGAGTTCTGCACACGTTCAGCTCGATGTCGTTCCTTGCCTTGTTGATCCAGCAAGGTGTTGAGGAAGTAGATAAGTTCCGTCAGCACGACGGTGTGGTGATGGTGACGGTGAAGTGATCCACGCAGTGCTTCTCCTAAGCACAACGAAGATGTGACTGGAAGAGTAAACTGTGGATGGGGCGCCGCACACGGCTAACGATTGTTGTTGTGTGTTCTAGGCGCCCCTCCCCATGTATATATAGGTGGGAGGGGGAGGGGAGCAGCCATGGGGTTCCCCAAGTAGGAGGGATCCTACTTGGGCTCCTGCCCTAGGCCGGTGCCCCCCCCCCTTTCCTTCTTTTGGCGATGAGGGGAAGGAAGGAGGAGGTGGCGCCTCCCACCCCCCCCCCTTTCCTTTCTCTCACCAAGGGGGAAAGGTAAGAAGAGGTGGCGCCCCTCCTTTCCTTCCTCTAGGGCCTGCGGTCAGGGAAAGGGGCACACCCGCCCCTTGTGGGCTGGTCTGTCCCCCCCCCCCCTTGGCCCATTAAGCCCATATATTTGTCGGCAATGCCCAAAACTCCTTTCCGGTGACCCGATATGTACCCGGTACCCTCCGGAACAATTTTGGTGTCCGAATACCATCATCCTATATATAAATCTTTACCTGTCAACCATTTCGAGACTCCTTGTCATGTTTGTGATCTCATCCGGGACTCCGAACAATATTCGGTCACCAAATCACATAACTCATATAATACAATATCGTCATCGAATGTTAAGCGTGCGCACCCTACGGGTTCGAGAACTATGTAGACATGACCGAGACACCTCTCCGATCAGTAACCAATAGCGGAACCTGGATGCTAATATTCGTTCCCACATATTCTACGAAGATCTTTATCGGTCAAACCATTATGACAACATACGTTATTCCCTTTGTCATTGGTATGTTACTTTCCCGAGATTCGATCGTCTGTATCTTCATACCTAGTTCAATCTCATTACCCATAAGTCTCTTTACTCGTTCCATAATGCATCATCCTGCAACTAACCCATAAGTCACTTTGCTTGCAAGGCTTCTTATGATGTGCACTACCGAGAGGGCCCAGAGATACCTCTCCGATACTCAGAGTGACAAATCCTAATCTTGATCTATGCCAACCCAACAAACACCTTTGGAGATACCTGTAGAGCATCTTTATAATCAGCCAGTTTCGTTGTGACATTTGATAGCACACAAGGTATTTCTCCGGTATCCGGGAGTTGCATAATCTCATAGTCAGAGGAATATGTATTTGACATGAATAAAGCAGTAGCAACAAAACTGAACGATCATAATGCTAAGATAACGAATGGGTATTGTCCATCACATCATTCTCCTAATGATGTGATCACGTTCATCAAATGACAACACAAGTTTATGGTTAGGAAACTTAACCATGTTTGATTAACGAGCTAGTCTAGTAGAGGCTTACTAGGGACACGGTGTTTTGTCTATGTATCCACACATGTATCAAGTTTCCGGTTAATACAATTCTAGCATGAATAATAAACATTTATCATGAAATAAGTAAATATAAAATAACAACTTTGTTATTGCCTCTAGGGCATATTTTCTTCAGTTCAGACCTCAGTACCTAAGAGAACCAACTGTGGTAGACACCGGGAGGCTCCTGGCAATCTCATAAGAAAGAGGGTGGCCAGGTTTTCTTGGATCTATTGACTGCATGCATTGAAAATGGAAGAACTGCCCGAAGGCTTTACATGGGCAATATCAGGGTCATGTTAAGAAGCCCACCATCATTCTTGAAGCAGTTGCATCACATGATATTTGGATTTGGCACGCTTTCTTTGGCATGCCCGGGTCTCATAGACATCAATGTGTTGCAATGATCGTCGTTGTTTGCGAGGCTGACTGAAGGAAAAGCTCCTCCTTGCCACTATACTATCAACGGACATGAGTACAACATGGGGTACTATATGGTTAATGGTATCTATTCTCCATGGGCTACCTCTATCAGCACCATCTCAAACCTAGTTGGCCAGAAAAAGGCTCACTTTGCCCAAAGACAAGAAACAACTAGAAAGGATGTCGAGAGAGCATTTGAAATTCTTCAGGCCTGTTTTTGTAGCTGTTCGTGGACCTGCAAAACAATGAGATCCGGAGACCTTGTGGGAGGTGATGACATGTTGTGTGTGAAGGAAATATGCCCTAGAGGCAATAATAAAGTTATTATGTATTTCCTTATTTCATGATAAATGTTTATTATTCATGCTAGAATTGTATTAACCGGAAACATAATACATGTGTGAATACATAGACAAACATAGTGTCACTAGTATGCCTCTACTTGACTAGCTCATTAATCAAAGATGGTTAAGTTTCCTAGCCATAGACATGAGTTGTCATTTGATTAACGGGATCACATCATTATGAGAATGATGTGATTGACTTGACCCATTCCGTTAGCTTAGCACTTGATCGTTTAGTATGTTGCTATTGCTTTCTTCATGAACTATACATGTTCCTATGACTATGAGATTATGCAACTCCCGTTTACCGGAGGAACACTTTGTGTGCTACCAAACGTCACAACGTAACTGGGTGATTATAAAGGTGCTCTACAGGTGTCTACGAAGGTACTTGTTGGGTTGGCGTATTTCGAGATTAGGATTTGTCACTCCGATTATCGGAGAGGTATCTCTGGGCCCTCTCGGTAGTGCACATCACTATAAGCCTTGCAAGCAATGTAGCTAATGAGTTAGTTACGGAATGATGCATTACATAACGAGTAAATAGACTTGCCGGTAATGAGATTTCACTAGGTATTGAGATACCGATGATCGAATCTCAGGCAAATAACATACCGATGACAAAGGGAACAACGTATGTTGTTATGCGGTTTGACCGATAAAGATCTTCGTAGAATATGTAGTAGCCAATATGGGCATCCAGGTTCCGCTATTGGTTATTGACCAGAGAGATGTCTCGGTCATGTCTACATAGTTCTCGAACCCGTAGGGTCCGCACGCTTAACGTTTATTGACGATATAGTATTATATGAGTTATGTGTGTTGGTAACCGAATATTGTTCGGAGTCCCGAATGAGATCACGAACATGATGAGGAACTCCGGAATGGTCCGGAGATGAAGTTTAATATATGGGATAATGTTGTTTGGTCTCCATAAGGGTTCCGGAATTCACCGGAAGGGGTTCCGGATGTTTCCCGACATATTTGGGTACGAGAACACGTTATTTGGGCCAAAGGGGAAAGCCCACAAGGTTTTTGGAAAGCCCAAAAGGAAGTTTTGCAGAGTCCAGGGGCCAGACGCCAGGGTCCCTGGCTTCTGGGTCCAGACGCCGGGAATCCTGGCGTCTGGCCCTGGAGTCTGAGAAGGACTCTTGCCTTTCGGGTGAAACCGACTTTGTGGAGGCTTTTACTCCAAGTTTCGACCACAAGGCTCAACATATAAATAGAAGGGCAGGGCTAGCACCAAAGACACATCAAGAAACACCAAGCCGTGTGCCGGCAACCCCGTCCCCTCTAGTTTATCCTCCGTCATAGTTTCCGTAGTGCTTAGGCGAAGCCCTGCGGAGATTGTTCTTCACCAACACCGTCACCACGCCGTCGTGCTGCCGGAACTCATCTACTACTTCGCCCGTCTTTCTGGATCGAGAAGACGAGGACGTCATCAAGCTGAACATGTGCAGAACTCGAAGGTGTTGTGCGTTCGGTATTTGGATAGGTCGGATCATGAAGACGTACGACTACATCAACCGCGTTGATAAACGCTTCCGCTTAGCGATCTTCAAGGGTATGAAGATACACTTCCCCTCTCGTTGCTATGCATCACCATGATCTTGTGTGTGCGTAGGAGAAATTTTTGAAATTACTACGTTCCCTAACAGTGGCATCCGAGCCTAGGTTTTATGCGTTGATGTTATATGCACGAGTAGAACACAAGTGAGTTGTGGGCGATATAAGTCATACTGCTTACCAGCATGTCATACTTTGGTTCGGCGGTATTGTTGGATGAAGCGGCCCGGACCGACATTACGCGTACGCTTACGCAAGATTGGTTCTACCGACGTGCTTTGCACACAGGTGGCTGGCGGGTGTCAGTTTCTCCAACTTTAGTTGAACCGAGTGTGGCTACGCCCGGTCCTTGAGAAGGTTAAAACAGCACTAACTTGACGAACTATCATTGTGGTTTTGATGCGTAGGTAAGAACGGTTCTTGCTCAGCCCGTAGCAGCCACGTAAAACTTGCAACAACAAAGTAGAGGACGTCTAACTTGTTTTTGCAGGGCATGTTGTGATGTGATATGGTCAAGACGTGATGCTATATTTTATTGTATGAGATGATCATGTTTTGTAACCGAGTTATCGGCAACTGGCAGGAGCCATATGGTTGTCACTTTATTGTATGCAATGCAATCGCCCTGTAATTGCTTTACTTTATCACTAAGCGATAGCGATAGTCATAGAAGCAATAGGTGGTGAAACGACAACGATGCTACGATGAAGATCAAGGTGTCGCGCCGGTGACGATGGTGATCATGACGGTGCTTCGAAGATGGAGATCACAAGCACAAGATGATGATGGCCATATCATATCACTTATATTGATTGCATGTGATGTTTATCCTTTATGCATCTTATCTTGCTTTGATTGACGGTAACATTATAAGATGATCTCTCACTAAGTTTCAAGATAAAAGTGTTCTCTCTGAGTATGCATCGTTGCCAAAGTTTGTCGTGCCCATACACCATGTGATGATCGGGTGTGATAAGCTCTACGTCCATCTACAACGGGTGCAAGCCAGTTTTGCACACGCGGAATACTCAAGTTAAACTTGACGAGCCTAGCATATGCAGATATGGCCTCGGAACAAGGAGACCGAAAGGTCGAACGTGAATCATATAGTAGATATGATCAACATAGTGATGTTCACCATTGAAAACTACTCCATTTCACGTGATGATCGGTTATGGTTTAGTTGATTTGGATCACGTGATCACTTAGATGATTAGAGGGATGTCTATCTAAGTGGGAGTTCTTAAGTAATATGCTTAATTGAACTTTAATTTACCATGAACTTAGTCCTGGTAGTATTTTGCAAATTATGTTGTAGATCAATAGCTCACGTTGTTGCTTCCCTATGTTTTTGCTTCCCTATGTTCTTATATGTGTTCCTAGAGAAAACTATGTTGAAAGATGATAGTAGCAATGATGCGGACTTGGTCCGTGATCTGAGGTTTATCCTCATTGCTGCACAGAAGAATTATGTCCTTGATGCACCGCTAGGTGACAGACCTATTGCAGGAGCAGATGCAGACGTTATGAACGTTTTGCTAGCTCAATATGATGACTACTTGGTACTTTTGTGCACCATGCTTCATGGCTTAGAATCGGGACTACAAAAATGTTTTTGAAACATCACGGAACATATGAGATGTTCCATGAGATGAAATTGATATTTCAGATTCATGTCCGTGTCAAGTGGTATGAGACCTCTGACAAATACTTCGCCTAAAAAATGGAGGAGAATTGCTCAACTAGTGAGCAAGTACTTAGATTGTCTGAGTACTACAATCGCTTGAATCAAGTGGGAGTTAATCTTCCAGATAAGATAGTGATTGGCAGAGTTCTCTAGTCACCATCACCAAGTTACTGGAACTTTGTGATGAACTATAATGCAAAGGATGACGAAAATGATTCTCGAGCTCTTCGTGATGCTGAAATCAATGAAGGTGGAAATCAAGAAAAGAGCATCAAGTGTTGATGATTGACAAGACCACTAGTTTCAAGAAAAGGGCAAAGGGAAAGAAAGGGAGCTTCAAGCAGAATGGCAAGCAAGTTGTCACTCCCGCGAAGAAGCCCAAAGCTGGACCAAAGCCTGAAACTGAGTGATTATACTGCAAAGGAAATAGTCACTAGAAGCGGAAATGCCCTGAATATTTGGTGGATAAGAAGGATGGCAAAGAGAACAAGGGTATATTTGATATACAGGTTATTGATGTGTACCTTACTAGTGTTTATAGTAGCCCCTGGGTATTTGATACTTGTTCGGTTGCTATGATTAGTAACTCGAAATAGGAGTTACAGAATAAACAGAAACTAGTTGAGGGTGAAGTGACGATGAGTGTTGGAAGTAGTTCCAAGATTGATATGATCATCATCGTACACTCCCTATACTTTCGAGATTAGTGTAGAACCTAAATAAATGTTATTTGGTGTTTGCGTTAAGCATAAATATGATTAGATCATGTTTGTTGCGATCCGATTATTCATCTAAAACATAGAATAAATTGTTATTCGGTTTACATGAATAAAACCTTCTATGGTCATACACCCAATGTTGATGGTTTATTGAATCTTGATCGTAGTAATACACATATTCATAATATTGATGCTAAAAGATGCAAAGTTAATAATGATAGTGCAACTTATTTGTGGCACTGCTGTTTGGGTCATATTGGTGTAAAGCGCATGAAGAAACTCCATAAAAGATGGATTTTTGGAATCACTTGGTTATGAATCATTTGATGCTTATGAATCGTGCCTTATGGGCAACATGACTAAAACTCCGTTCTCCGGAACAATGGAACGAGCTAGTGACTTATTGGAAATAATACATACCGATGTATGCGGTCCAATGAGTATTGATGGTCGTGGCGGATATCGTTATTTTCTGACCTTCACAAGATGATTTGAGCAGATATGAGTATATCTACTTAATGAAACACAAGTCTGAAACATTTGAAAAGTTCAAAGAATTTCAGAGTGAAGTGGAGAATCATCGTAACAAGAAAATAAAGTTTCTACGATCTGATCGTGGAGGAGAATATTTGAGTTACGAGTTTGGCCTTTATATAAAACAATGTGGAATAGTTTCATAGTTCACGCCACCTGGAACACCACATCGTAGTGGTATGTCCGAACATCGTAGCCACACTTTATTGGATATGGTGCGATCTATGATATCTCTTATCGATTTACCATTATCGTTATGGGGTTATGCATTAGTGACAGCTGCATTCACTTTAAATAGGCACCATCAAAACCCGTTGAGACGACGCCTTATGAATTGTGGTTTGGCAAGAAACCAAAGTTGTTGTTTCTTAAAAGTTTGGGGCTGCGATGCTTATGTGAAAAAAGTTTCAACCTAATAAGCTCAAACCCAAATCGGAGAAGTGTGTCTTCATAGAATACCCAAAGGAAACTGTTGGGTACACCTTCTATCACAGATCCGAAGGCATGTCATTCATTTCTAAGAATGGATCCTTTCTAGAGAAGGAGTTTCTCTCAAAAGAAGTGAGTGGGAGGAAAGTAGAACTTGATGAGGTAACTATACCTGCTCCCTTATTGGAAAGTAGTTCATCACACAAATCTGTTTCTGTGACACCTACACCAATTAGTGAGGAAGCTAATGCTATTGATCATGAAACTTCAGATCAAGTTACTACCGAACCTGTAGGTCTTCTAGAGTGAGATCCGCACCAGAGTGGTACGGTAATCCTGTTATGGAAGTCATGTTACTAGACCATGATGAACCTACGAACTATGAGGAAGCGATGATGAGCCCAGATTCCGCGAAATGGCTTGAGGCCATGAAATCTAAGATGGGATCCATGTATGAGAACAAAGTGTGGACTTTGGTGGACTTGCCCGATGATCGGCAAGCCATAGAAAATAAATGGATCTTCAAGAGAAAGACAGACACTGATATTAGTGTTACTATCTACAAAGCTCGACTTGTCGCAAAAGGTTTTTCGACAAGTTCAAGGTGTTGAATACAATGAGATTTTCTCACTCATATCGATGCTTAAGTCTGTCCGAATCATGTTAGCAATTGCCACATTTTATGAAATCTGGCAAATGGATGTCAAAACTGCATTCCTTAATGGATTTATTAAAGAAGAGTTGTATATGATGCAAGCAGAAGGTTTTGTCAATCCTAAAGGTGCTAAAAAATTGTGCAAGCTCCAGCAATCCATCAATGGACTAGTGCAAGCATCTCGGAGTTGGAATATACGCTTTGATGAATTGATCAAAGCATATGGTTTTATATAGACTTTTGGAAAGGCATGTATTTACAAGAAAGTGAGTGGGAGCACTACAGCCTCTCTGATAAGAATATGTGAATGACATATTGTTCATCAGAAATAATGTAGAATTTTCTAGAAAGCATAAAGGAGTATTTGAAAGGAGTTTTTCAATGAAAGACCTCGGTGAAGCTGCTTACACATTGAGCATCAAGATCTATATAGATAGATCAAGACACTTGATAAGATTTTTTAATGAGTACATACCTTGATAAATTTTTGAAGTAGTTCAAAAATGGAACATTCAAAGAAGGAGTTCTTGCCTGTGTTGCCAGGTGTGAAGTTGAGTAAGACTCAAAACCCGACCATGGCAGAAAATAGAAAGAGAAAGAAAGTCATTCCCTATGACTCAGTCATAGGTTCTATAAAGTATGATATGTTGTGTACCAGACCTATTGTATACCTTGCTCTGAGTTTGGCAAAGGAATACAATTTTGATCTAATAGTAGATCACTGGACAGCATTCAAGAATATCCTTAGTGAGGACTAAGGAGATGTTTCTCGATTATGGAGGTGATAAAAGAGTTCGTTGTAAAAGTTACATCGGTGCAAACTTTCACACTGGTCCAGATGACTCTAAGTCTCAATCTGGATACATATTGAAAGTGGGAGCAATTAGCTACAGTAGCTCCGTAGAGCATTGAAGACATAGAATATTTGCAAAATACATACGGCTCTGAATTTGACAGACCTGTTGACTAAACTTCTCTCACGAGCAAAACATGATCACACCTTAGTACTCTTTGGGTGTTAATCACATATCGATGTGAACTAGATTATTGACTCTAGTAAACCCTTTGGGTGTTGGTCACATGACGATGTGAACTATGGGTGTTAATCACATACAGATGTGAATATTGGTGTTAAATCACATGGTGATGTGAACTAGATTATTGACTCTAGTGCAAGTGGGAGACTGAAGGAAATATGCCCTAGAGGCAATAATAAAGTTATTATTTATTTCCTTATTTCATGATAAATGTTTATTATTCATGCTAGAATTGTATTAACCGGAAACATAATACATGTGTGAATATATAGACAAATATAGTGTCACTAGTATGCCTCTACTTGACTAGCTCGTTAATCAAAGATGGTTAAGTTTCCTAGCCATAGACATGAGTTGTCATTTGATTAACGGGGTCACATCATTATGAGAATGATGTGATTGACTTGACCCATTCCGTTAGCTTAGCACTTGATCGTTTAGTATGTTGCTATTGCTTTCTTCATGACTTATACATGTTCCTATGACTATGAGATTATGCAACTCCTGTTTACCGGAGGAACACTTTGTGTGCTACCAAACGTCACAACGTAACTGGGTGATTATAAAGGTGCTCTACAGGTGTCTCCGAAGGTACTTGTTGGTTTGCCGTATTTCAAGATTAGGATTTGTCACTCCGATTGTCGGAGAGGTATCTCTGGGCCCTCTCAGTAATGCACATCACTATAAGCCTTGCAAGCAATGTAGCTAATGAGTTAGTTACGGAATGATGCATTACGTAACGAGTAAAGAGACTTGCCGGTAACGAGATTGAACTAGGTATTGAGATACCGACGATCGAATCTCGGGCAAGTAACATACCGATGACAAAGGGAACAACGTATGTTGTTATGCGGTTTGACCGATAAAGATCTTCGTAGAATATGTAGGAGCCAATATGGGCATCCAGGTTCTGCTATTGGTTATTGACCAGAGAGATGTCTCAGTCATGTCTACATAGCTCTCGAACCCGTAGGGTCCGCACGCTTAACGTTTGTTGACGATATAGTATTATATGAGTTATGTATGTTGGTAACCGAATATTGTTCGGAGTCCCGAATGAGATCACGAACATGACAAGGAACTTTGGAATGGTTCGGAGATGAAGTTTAATATATGGGATAATGTTGTTTGGTCTCCGGAAGGGTTCCGGAATTCACCGGAAGGGGTTCCGGATGTTTCCCGAAATGTTTGGGTACGAGAACACGTTATTTGGGCCAAAGGGGAAAGCCCACAAGGTTTTTGGAAAGCGCAAAAGGAAGTTTTGCGGAGTCCAGGGGCCAGACGCCAGGGTCCCTGGCGTCTGGGTCCAGACGCCGGGAACCCTAGCGTCTGGCCCTGGAGTCCGAGAAGGACTCTTGCCTTTCGGGTGAAACCGACTTTGTGGAGGCTTTTACTTCAAGTTTCGACCCCAAGGCTCAACATATAAATAGAGGGGCAGGGCTAGCACCAAAGACACATCAAGAAACACCCAAGCCGTGTGCCGGCAACCCCGTCCCCTCTAGTTTATCCTCCGTCATAGTTTCCGTAGTGCTTAGGCGAAGCCCTGCGGAGATTGTTCTTCACCAACACCGTCATCACGCCGTCGTGCTGCCGGAACTCATCTACTACTTCGCCCGTCTTGCTGGATCAAGAAGGCGAGGACGTCATCGAGCTGAACGTGTGCAGAACTCGGAGGTGTCGTGCGTTCGGTACTTGGAACGGTCGGATCGTGAAGACGTACGACTACATCAACCGCGTTGATAAACGCTTCCGCTTAGCGATCTTCAAGGGTATGAAGATACACTTCCCCTCTCGTTGCTATGCATCACCATGATCTTGTGTGTGCGTAGGAGAAATTTTTGAAATTACTACGTTCCCCAACAGTGTGATCATGCACAAGATGATCGTCGAGGATGAGAGTGACAATGCTGCCGCAGCTCTGGAATTTGAGAACATGGGTGATCCTATCCAACTTCCGGATCAGAATACGGCCACATTTGAAGAGTTTATTCAAATGTATCAACAATTTCGGCATCGACCAACTCACGAGCAGCTCAAGAGGATCTGATTGAGCATCAGTGGGCGATGAAAGGGGACAACAATGTTGAGATGTAAAATGTTTGAACTTTTTAAAATTTAACTAGTGTTGCATGCGGCTATTTGAATTTCTGTGCCCTTTGCATGCGGCTACTTAATCGTGTGAACTGGAAAAAAAATCGAGAAGGCTGCATGTATGCGGCTACGACTGAATGTCGACCTCCTGCATCCGTCTCCGTGGACTAACCCCTCTGTCTACGAACGGATGTGGAAGATTTTTTGCAGATTGCCCGTTGGAGATGTCCTTGGTGTCGGTTCATCTTGAGTAACAAAAAACAGAGGAGTACGCCAGGAGCATCAACGCCGCTGTTCCATGAGATGAGTTGTTCCATGGTGACTGCAGTTGTCTTTGCTTTCTCTTTTGTGGAAAAAAGACTGAAATGTCGTGTTCTTGTGCAGATTGAAGCATGGAATTCTACGATTTGCAAGGACTTATCCTGAGAGGAGCTAAAGGATAAGCCCGCGGTGCATTTATATGGCCGGCTTGAATTTCGCCATCTGAGTCCGTTATTCAACAAATTCACTGTATCCGAGCCTCGTATCAGATTAGGATAGCAGGTTGAGTTTCTTTCTGGGTTTGGCTGTCCGGACAGTCAACACGTACGGAAGAGGTGAAACTTATCTGAATTTGTGGGCGGAGCGATGTCACAACTGAACAAGGCAGCAACTGCCTCGATCTCTCTGCACTGAACAATTGGCAGGTTATAGATTTGGATGACCTGTATAGTACTCCCTTCGGTCCTTTTTACTCTGCATATTAAATTTGTCTGAAATCAAACTCTTCAAAATTTGATCAAGTTTACAAAAAAAATATTAATATTCACATAACAACACAAATATTATTAGATCCACCTTGGAATATACTCCTTCCGTTCCTTTATATAAGGTGTATTTGTTTTTTAATAAAATTCCACAATGTAAGGTGTATTTTTTTTAAATCCTTCTAATTCCCTTTTTGGCCCTCCAGAAAAAGGAAAGCATATATCTCCCGATTGCATGCATCTCTCCTTGTAGCAAAAGAAGGAAAGAATCTCTCCCTCGGTTGCATGTATCTCTTACTTTCTTGCACTCACTGATTTACCTGCCACTAACCAACAAATTTTCCAAGGGTAATTTTATCCTAACACCTCAATATTTATACGCCTTGATCACCATGCCAAAAATAATACACCTTACATAAAGGGACGGAGGGAGTATATTTTATTTATTATGTATTATAGATGTTAATATTTTTTAATATAAATTTGGTCAAATTTAACAAAGTTTGACGTTAGACAAATCTAATATGCAAAGTAAAAAGAACCGAAGAGAGTAGTTAAATAACCGAATTAGATAGCCACGGCAAAAGTCAATTGCCTGCGCAAATACGCATCGTCCACGCCCTCTGCCGTCTTCATCTCCTCGCGTTCAACTGAGAAGATAGAATGACAGAGGAAGAGAATAATGGTTTTAACACCTGAGTTTGACTTTTTTTAGAAAAGGAGGATGACCCCCGGCCTTTGCATTTGGAAGATGCATACGGACACTTTATTGATTATTCTTGAGGACCTTACAAAGTATTACAACAATGAGTCTGAATCCACCATCTTGGCAACACATGCCACAACTCCTGTCCAAAATGATGAAGGGGTGCTAGCTGGGCCACTATCCAAACCACTCACCTAAGCCTAACATCAAAAAGCCGGAAACCGAAACATATTCGGAAGCCCCAGCCGAGCTACATACCGGGTCTGGGCCACAATCCGGTCAGACGCACTCGTGTGTCGTCGCCGCCATCTTCCACAGGTCCGTCTTCAGATCATATTGAGGCTTCTACCTTGTCTGGCCACACTGCCATCGACGTCACCCATGACGCCAGACAGCAACCTCCTCCTGCGCGAGTCCATCTCCGCGCATCAGGCGGCGAGCCTCCACAGCGCCATGCCGCCGATCTTCGCCGCCATCAATGAGTGAGATGAAGTACCGCTCCACCACGGCATGTACAAGGTGAGGAAGGGTGAGGTCCCCATCGGAGACATGGCCGGAAGAGAAGCACCACAGCCCTGAGACACTGCCCGAAGCTGCGACGCAGTAGATCAGGCGGGCCGCCACCAGGAACCAGACAAGCTCGCCATGCACACCCAGCATCCCCATGCCCAAGTTGGCACCTTCAAGAAGGTGACGACGCTATGGCGCTGCCGCCGCTTAGCCACCGGGGCTAGGGTTTTCACCCGGGCGCAGGGGAAGGGGGGAGGCAGGGGAGGTTTAGCCTCGGCGCCGCCACCAAGGAGGGAATGGCGTCCGGGACGCCACCGCCGCCGTGACCGCCGCCGGCGGCCAAGGGTTTCCCCCGGCCAAGCACCCTGCCGCCACCTCCGAACCAGCCACAACATCAGCAGGCGCGTGTACGCCGGAGATCCAGGCCAACCGGAGGTCATGCATCACGAGCGGACCAGGATCGCCTCCGATCTGACGAGGGGAGCCCGGGGCCTCCCCGCGCCATGACCTGCGCCCACCAGGACCTCGCTGCCCGCGCAGCCGAGGGGAACCGGCCTACCTCACCGACGAGCACTCCCCGCCGCCGGAGGAGCGCCGTCCGCACCAGCGAGGCCGCCGCCTCAGATCCGGACCCTCACCACCGAAAGGGAGCGATCAGATTGGGGGAAGCGCTGGATCCAAACAAGTCGCCCCGCCACCACCATCCCGGGAGCCGGCGCCGGCTTCGCCGGCCGTTCCTCCAGTGGCGGCGAGGTGGGGAGGGAGATGGGAAAGGGTGTAAGGCGCGGGGATCTGAGTTCCCCCGTCGCCGCCAGGGAGGGCGACGCGGGGGACACTGCAATAAGATACGACTATCAAGAATAGCTTTTTATGGGGGAGAATTTCACTTACCCGGCCTCTGCACCAACTAGGGATGCATACGGCCATTTTAGTATGAGTACCAAGATATACATGGTCCTCATAATTTTTTAAATGAGTATCAAGATATTTTTTGATGATTGGTTTCACCACACATCAAACTTGATCCTCAATAAATGGGGGAAAACTCCTGTGCATCACCTGTCAATTCTAGAAATTGAACTCGGGTCGTTAGGCTGCACAACCGCATGCCGAACCACTGAGCCAAGGCTCTCTTTGCACACCTGAGTTTGACTATTTTCAGCTGGATTACTACAAACATATGTATAGCATTTTACGTGAAACTTAGACACGTGGTGAAAAAACTTTCACGAGCGTACGTGTATATAATTCAATTCCGTAACAAGATACGGGTAAAAGTACCAGAGGCAAAAAGTGAAGGGCAGGAGAGACAATTCGATGCAAAAAAAGGGGCAAGAGAGATAATGAACGAATGGTCTTGCTAAGTCTCAGTCAACTGAGACTTAACGAAGTCTCAGTCGATACTATATTCATAAGATCTTACATTGATATTTATGCAAAAGAAAAAAAATCAATTTTGCATGTTATATTACTTGACTAAGGCTTTGTTAAATCTCCATCGACTAAGACCTAACCACATCCATGAACGAATCCATTATCTTCTTTGCCTGTGAATTTGGGCCTGGGCGAAAGTGCACAATGGCTTAAACAATGAGCCGCATATTCCTTAATTAATAAGCAAGTACTGTAAATCCTAAGTGGCCTAACTAACAAGCAACTAATCATGCTCTTAACACACAGGTCGATTCGCCTGTGTCTTTATCAGCAGACAGAAATGATTGGCCTTTGCCTTTTTAGTTTGGATGAGAGCTGGAACAAAGGATATCCAATCAACAGCAAAAGGGAGCATTCGAGAGCGAATCTGAGCTCACCATCATGAAACTTGTCGCATCCATGGCGCAGTGCAGGGATAAGCTTGGATCACGTTGCAAACTTGCAATCCACCGTGTCACGTCCCCAAGCCACAGGTTGTCGCAATTCGCGCACAGGAGCATATGTTGAAACTTAAACTGGAGGCGCAGATTCCATCCCTCTTCCAAGACACAAGAAAATGGTCTTCCTTCTATTTTTTTGTGGTGTAGGTGTGACAGGTGGGTCTATGTCAGTGTGCCTATACGATCTCTTTAAAAAATAGTGCTACAAACCCGGTTTACCTTTTTCAAGAGTGGTGCAAGTTTTGTTGTTTTTAATTTCTGATATACAAGAAACAGACATGCATAAATTTACATAGAGTTCATTGCCTCGAGGGTGTGGAGTAAACGCTCCCCGCGTCGTCTCCTCTGAGGCGACTCGGGGCAACCCTAGCGCCGCCGCTCGCGCTCCCTCTCCTCTCTTCCTCCCCTCCGCCGCTGCCAGAGGGGCTCGCGGCGCTCGCGCGCGTCCCCGATGAAGGTGGCGGCGGGGGATCTGGCGCCTCCTCCCTCGGTGGAGGGCTGCGGCTCCCGGGGCGGCGGCCCCGGCCGGTGGCGCGCGGCGTGGCCTGGGCGGCGGGCGGCGCCGGCGGGTGCTGGTGGGCGTCCTCCACGACTGCATGGGCAGGTGGTGGTCGCGGACGTTGGTGTTGCGGTGGCGCCTCGCTGGCCGCTGGTCCACCATGGAGAAGCTTCGACGCCGCCCGATCTGCTCTGATCCGTGCCGGCGCTGGTCCCCGGCGGTTGCGGTCGGCGTTTCTTGGTGATTGCTGGCCGGATCTGGCGTTTGGGCGAGGATCCGGGGGAAACCCCTGGCCGGCGCGGCGGCCCCCCAAAGTCGACGCCTTTGGCGCCGATCCCCTTCTTGGAGGCTTTTGGGTGGCTCCTCTCCCATCCGCCTCCCCCCTGAGCTCCGGCTAAAGTCGGCTCTCCCCTGATCTGGGCATCGACGACACCTTGATGCTGTGATCCTTCTTGAAGGCGGCGACCAGGATGTGCTCTTCTTGAAGGCGGCGACCAGGATGTGCTCTTGGGGGTGGAGCGACTGGTGGCTTGGCTCCGAAGCATGACGGCCTGGTCTTCCTGCGACTTCATGCTCGGCTTCGCCCGGTGCTTTGTGATGCCTTCTTTGGTCTTCTCCATCGGTGTGCGCCTTCGTTCGACAACTTGCGTCCCATGCTCCGTGCTGCCACTGCCGGCTTGGTGCTCATCTGGTTGGTCCTTTGTGGTTCGCTGGTCAGCTCCGTCTGCTTCTCCTACGGCAGCTGGAAACCTTGAGTTGGGCTTTGTGGTAGCCACTCTGCTGTTCGCCGGTGCGGCACTCACCAAGCCTGGGAGAAAGGGTAGTGGCCCTTTGCGACGGTGGAGACAGCTCAAGTGTTGCCCATGTTTGGCCTGTGGATGCAGCCGGCGCCCGATGCTTGCTCGGTGTGGCCCTCCTTCTGTGTTCTTAGTTGGCTTGTTGGTGTAGGCGTAGTGCTGGGCGTCGACTTCAGTGTTTCTGCTGTTGCCATTGTGTTGTTCCACCAAGTTCCTTGTATCTTCCTTTTCGCTTTGCTTTGCATGTCGTCTGTATCTTGGTGCCTTTGTAATCCTGGCCGGTTGATGACTTTGTTAATTCAAAGTCGGGCTAGGTCCGAGCTCTTCTCGGGCTCAGCCGGCGCCTTTTCTCTAAATTTACATATATATGGTCTGGGAAGACGGTGCACATTGCGATGGCTGCTGGTCGTGAGTACAAACTATTCAGAAAACAATTTGTGAAAAAGATTCAGAAAAACATAATAGAGGTGTATTTGTAAAATTTAGACCAGCTCGGAATTGTCATGTGGACATTTTTTGCGCCGTCTAGCTTGTTTTTAGAAAACTAGTCAGCCACTTAGCCAAGTTTAGTGTGCTAGTTCTTTTATTTAGAATCAATGTTCTTTAATAATAGTCAAGTTTTCCTAAAACAATACTCCCTCCCCCAAAAACTTAAATTTTGTACTAAATCAGCGACACTTATTTTAGAACGGATGGAGTATTAAACAATCAAGGTCACTGAAATGTTGGCAGCAGTGGGTGGCGAGAGAAGCCACACACGACTATCAATTATATCATGAAGGGCATTTAGCTAGGCACAACGATTTCTAGATAGTTTCTTCTCACATCACTTTCATAGTTCTCAGCAAAGCTAGTCTTATTTGTTGAGGCTTCTAATACTCTCTTCATATTGATGTACCCGCGGCCCTATCCTTTGAGAGTGGGGAGATAACTATCGATTTGATGGATTTTGACCTTGACGATATGCCTTTGAAATCTCTTAAGCCAATCTCCAATTAATGCTAATATTGTCATAGTGATCAGCCTGAAAAACGAGGTTCGAGTTTGTGCGGACAATCAAAGAACTGACAAGAACTATGGTGAATTGCAATTTGAAATCATGGATGAAAAATTAAGCACACGAAAAAGATGAACGAGTTAGAATTCCACTTTGGGTCTAACAAGAGAGTAGGTGTACACATTCCATAGATACAAATTGTAGCAATGACTAAACAATACAATAAAACACGCCTAAAACCTAAGCTAATGATGTATTATTAGAGGAGCACGTTAACGTCTCAATGTCCCCTAGCTGATGGAAAACTTGATCAACATCTCATCATGCGGATACCCACTTCCTTGGTTCCCTTGTTGCTGTAGAAAATGTCCAACTAGGGGCAACTCTGGTGGGGATCACCAATCAGACGACACCAAATGTCTGCGGATATGTTCGGCATTTTTCTCGGATGGTGGGTTGGAAGTTGGCCCGCCATCCAATCATAGTCATCAAATCTAACAATGGATTATAATTGACAGTGGGCTAGGCGAACGGAGGAAAAAAGAGGTGAATGGGACACATGGGCTATGGAAAGATGTGGCCCAACTAACAGTGGGCCAAACGGACATCCAGACATCATGACTACCCCATATCCCATACTAGTTTGGTGCTGATTTGAGGGTTTTGGACGTCTGAATCGGTCCGGATAAATTTGATAACTTCCATTGGATGACTTAAGGTGCCTGGGCCCCTTAGTCCAGACATTTACGGGCGATTTGGTGATACACATTGGAATTTCCCTAAGCATTCACCGGTGTGGCGGCAACACACATGGGACCACGGTCCACCTCTTTACATTAATAACTGGCACGCATCCGCCTACATACGTCCGTCCAGTCTTCCTTGGGAGGGGCGCCTGGACAGGTGGTCTATGGCTCTCCTCCCACCACGGCGGCGGGCCAGTCTTCTTTGGGAGGGGCGCCTGGACAGGAGGTATGTGGCTCTTCTCCCATCACGGCGGCGGTGACCCCAGACGAGAGGGGGGTGAGGTGCGGGAAGGAGACCCGTGCTGTAACGCCCTTGCAGGACCTTGCCATGCAGAGAGGTGAGCTGGGGGTCAAGTGCGGGAAGGAGTCCCGTGTCGTAACCCCCCCCCCCCCCCACACACACACACACACACACACAGGATTGTGTCATACAAGGCGGCCAGGAGACGAGAGGTTCTGCTGGGGAGAGGGGGAGAGGGACTAGTGAGCAGGTGGCTCTCCGGTCTTCTTCCCCCTTACCCCCTTCGGTCGAGTTCCACTCGTCCATGCACTACCCTTCTTCACCGACGATAGGGGATGGGCGTGGGAGTTGGGATCTTACTCCTCGGGAGAGGATGACGGAGGAGCTTATCTCTTTCGGTGGGATTGCGGATCTGGTGTCGGCTGGCAGGCATGTCAGCAACCGGATCCAGGGACAGCCGGATGCGGATGACCTGCAGCTAGCGCATGCCAAGAGGGCCGCCATGCTTCATAATGTCAAGGCTACTACAGGTGCGTCTTTTGATAAAAGTTGTTCACTTTTGCACTTCTCAGAAAATGAAATAGTGGATAAGGCAAACGACTTAGGAATTTCTTTGGGGTCAAATGAAACCGAGGTCGTCAAATCCATTAATGATATTTTAGACTTAGAAGCGTAGAGGGCTTCCGAAATCATTCGAAATCTTGTATCTATCAAACCAATGAGTGACAATGAAATGAATAATTTAGGAATGGCTGATCTTGCAAATTTTTGTAATAACCTTTTGCCCACCGCGGAGGCGGAGGATGAGGAGGATTTGGAGGCTACAGACACGGTTGAGCCTCTCCTGATGGAGGGGGACGATTCTGTGGCCACTGATCCTTCCATCCCGCGGGGAGTTGAGAAAAAGCCCAAACGGCCCTAGAAGCGGAAAATTTATCCTACGTTGGCGGTACGCAGAAGTGGCAGAGGTAAGCATAAAAAAATCATGATGACTTATGAAAGGAATTTTTTTGGAATAGCAGAGGTCTAGCAGACTTGGCTAAACAAAGATTCTTAGCAGAAACAACGATAGAACAACACTTAGACTTTATCGCACTTTTGGAAAGTGGACGAGATAATTTCACATCATAGTTTCTTCAAACTCTCTCCAGTGGTATCGGTTTTGACTGGCACATCTTACCTCCTAGAGGACGATCCAGCGGGATTTTACTAGGAGTACGGTGTGAGACGTTAGAAGTGCTCAATGTGGTTCAGGGAGATTTTTCGGTCAAATTCAGGGTGCGATCAAAACTGGATGCGTTTCGATGGTCCCTAGTAGCGGTCTATGGGGCAACACAACCTGATCTCAAGCCTGACTTTTTGGCCGATCTGGTGCGGATTTGTGGAGATGAAAATCTGCCTATACTAGTTGGGGGGGGGGGTAATATCATCAGGATAAGAGATGAAAAGAACAATGACAATTTTGATGAACGATGGTCCATGATGTTTAATATGATTATCGAGAGTCTCAATTTGAGAGAAATAGAGCTCATCAGTAGACAGTTTACATGGTCCAACTCGTTACCTATTCCGACTTATGAAAAGTTGGATAGGGTGCTTGCTAGTGTGGAGTGGGAACAAAAATACCCGTTGGTGTCGGTCCATGCGATGCAAAGAGAAATCTCGGATCACACACCACTTCTTTTAGACTCGGGGGAGGCTGCACACGTGGCAAATAAAAATATCTTCTCCTTCGAGCACAACTGGTTTGAGCGAGAAGGATTTATGGAGATGATTGCACGAGAATAGGCTAAGCCGGTTAGTGGAAGGACTCATGTTGACAGATGGCAAAATAAAATTAGACATCTCCGACAATTTCTGAGAGGTTGGGCCAGAAATGAGAGTGGGATTTACAAACGAGAAAAAGAGCGTCTTACTCAATTGATTGAGGCACTAGACTTAAAGGCGGAGGCCACTCTTCTCTTTGTTCATGAGCAACGAACGAAGTCCCAGGCTGAGTAAGGTCTAAGGGCTCTCTTGAGAGAAGAGGAGCTGAAGTGGGCATTGCGTGCGAAAACGCTGAGGGTTGTCCAAGGGGATGACAATACACAATTTTTCCATATGGTTGCAAATGGCAAGCATAGGAAGAAAAAATTATACAGCTTGAACAGGACGAGGGGACAATAGTGGGACATGAAAATCTAAAAGCATACATCTCTAACTATTATCAAAAACTTTTTGGTCCCCTGAATTCATCCACGGTGTCCCTTGACAAATATGTGGTTGATGATATACCTCAATTACAGGCAGCAGAGAATGATGTTCTCTCTGCACCGTTTACTGAAAAAGAGGTTTATCAGGCAATTTCCCAAATGAAGTCGAATAAAGCACCGGGACAAGATGGGTTCCCCGCTGAATTCTATAAGAAATGTTTCCATATTATTAAAGATGATCTTATGCCTATGTTTCATGATTTTTTTGACGGTCATTTGGAGTTGTTTCATCTTAACTTCAGTACGATCACGTTGCTACCTAAGAAAGATGAGGCTGTTCGGATCGAACAATTCCGCCCCATTTGCCTGCTAAATGTGAGTTTCAAAATCTTCACAAAGGTCAGAACTAATAGATTGACACAAATTGCTCATTCGGTGATCCAACCGAGCCGGACAGCGTTCATGCCGGGACGACACATACTGGAAGGGGTGGTCGTTCTACATGAAACGCTTCATGAGATCCACTCGAAAAAACTAGATGGGGTTAATTTCAAAGTGGACTTTGAGAAGGCGTATGATAAAGTAAAATGGCATTTTCTTCAACAGGCAATGCACATGAAGGGTTTTGCTGAAACTTGGAGGAAGCAAGTAGATACCCAAATCCAGAAAGGAAGTGTAGGAATCAAGGTGAACGATGACACCGGTCACTATTTCCAGACACATAAGGGGTTACGACAAGGGGATTCCATGTCTCCTCTTCTGTTCAATATTGTGGCAGATATGCTGGCGGTCATTATTGGCAGGGCCAAGCAGCATGGCCATGTAGAGGGTCTAGTTCATCATCTTGTCGATGGAGGGGTTTCATTCTACAATATGCTGATGACACTATTCTTTTCATGGAACATGACATGGCTAAGGCACGTAATATGAAACCTATCTTGTGTCTCATCGAACAATTGTCTGGATTAAAAATTAATTTTCATAAGAGCGAGGTGTTCTGCTTTGGGAAGGCCAAAGACGAGGAACACAAATACAGACAACTGTTTGGATGCAAATCAGGTGCCTTACCATTCAGTTACTTGGGTATACCGATCCATCACCGTAAGCTCTTCAATAAAGAACGGAAATGTATTAAAGAACGAATTGAAAAAAAACTTAGTTGTTGGAAGGGTAAGCTTATGTCATATGGAGGTCGGCTAGTCCTGATTAACTCAGTACTGACTAGTATGCCGATGTTCCTACTAACGTTCTTCGAAATTCCGAAAGGAGTTCGTAAGCGTCTTGATTTCTTTAGATCCCGCTTCTTTTGGCAGTCTGATGAGGCCAAGCGGAAATACCATCTCGCGCGATGGGATATCCTCTGCCGACCTAAAGACCAAGGGGGTCTCGGTATTGAAAACTTAGAAATCAAGAACAAATGTCTTATGAGCAAATGGCTATACAGACTAGAGACTGAGCCGGAGGGCATGTGGTCTCAACTCTTGCGCAATAAGTATCTGCACTCGAAAACACTAGCCCGGGTTACCATGAGACCGACTGACTCGCCGTTCTGGAAGGGACTTATGCGCACGAAGGACCTGTTCTTTCGTAGGGTCAAATTCTTGGTTGGCAATGGAATGTCAACAAGATTTTGGGAGGACACGTGGCTAGGAGAGATGCCCTTGGCCATCCAATATCCTACACTCTATAATATTGTGCAACGTAAGGAGGATTACATGGGTTCCGTCCTTCAAACAATTCCCTTGAACATCCAATTCAGACGTGTGTTAGTTGGTGAGAGATGGACCGCCTGGATGCATCTGGTTCGGAGATTGATAGAAGTTCAACTCTCCGATCAGCCGGATTCAATACAATGGAAACTAACTACGAATGGGAGGTTTACGGTGAATTTTTTTATATGGATCTCATTAACTCTGGCCCCCTATCTAGGTCGCTGCATATTTGGAAAGTTAAGATTCTTTTGCGTATTAAAATCTTCATGTGGTTTGTTCACAAGCAAGTGATACTTACAAAGGACAAGTTAATTAAGAGGTGATGGGTAGGCTCTTCGCGGTGCTATTTTTGTGATCATGACGAAACAATACAATACCTATTTCTTGAATGCCCATTTGCTAAGTTACTTTGGAGAACGATTCATATAGCTTTTAATATTAATCCTTCAGTTGATATTGCGTCTTTGTTTGGGACGTGGTTAGCTGGGGTTGATCAGATTACTGCGGCTCGTATTCGGATTGGAATATGTGTGCTATTATGGGCTATATAGAACTGCAGGAATGATGTGATTTTTAACAGACAACACATTTTGACTTTTTTGCAGGTTATCTTCAAAGCTACAGTTTGGATCCGTACGTGGTCCTTACTCACTCCTATGGACTCCAGGGAGACTTTGGTTACTGGGTGCAACCAATGGGAGATGGTAGCTCAGGTTATGTTCAACCGGTTCGGATGGCGCTCGCATAACAGGATAGAAGTCTAGAGAGCTTATCCTTTTTATCTTCATTGTGCCGGTTGATATGGTTCACATGCATTTTTCCTTTTTTGGTACTTTGATCTGCTCCGTTTTGTGAGCTGTAAGACTTTTATGACGATTTTGAATTGTTAATAAGATGGCCGCATGCATCATCATGATGCAGAGGCCGGGGGTATGCCTCCATTTCCAAAAAAAAATGTCTTCTACATCTTTCATCTGTACATAATCCTTTCTAGTACATCCTTCGAATCATTCGTTCCTGAATACAAGAAAATTATCGCACGAAGATAGTATCATATTCTTGTTTATTTACTAAGGAACAAAGTACGTGCCCATTTAATTGGCACTTACGAGCTCCATCAATGGTACTTGTGAGATTGCGACTTTATGTGGAGCATGGGGTGTAACTGTGGGAGAGATATCCTCACTCATTCCCCCGATCTCACGAAGTCGCCCTCGATTGTAGTTCATCATTCTCACTCAAATATTGTTTTAAATCTGCGATGTTAAATATGGGACTAACCCCAGATTCTGCAGGAAGATCAAACTTACATGAATTATTATTTTGCCACCTTAAATGATCCATCCGCACGAGACATTAATTTTGACTTGTGTAAATCAGAGAAACAATCTTTTCTCAAATGCGACCACACTAAATCACCTAGCTCAACATGATATGTTTTCTACCATGACTACCAGCAAGTTCATACTTGGCAATCATGCGTTCTATATTTTTCTTAGTTGTCTCATGTATCTTTAATACTAACTCAGTACATCTTTATGATCAATATTTACCTTCTCCGAAGATGGAATAGGTAATAAGTCAATAGGCGCAAGAGGTATAAATCCATAAGCAAATTCCTCTAAAAAATGGCATAACTTTGTGTATGAATGAAAATGGTTACAAGCACACTCTACATGAGGTAGACATTTTTTCTACATCTTTAAATTCTTTTTCAAAACAAGTCTAAGCATAGTAGACAATATATGATTAACCACCGCAGTTTGGCCATATGTTTGAGGATGACATGCAGTACTAAATAAAACCTTACACCCAATTTTGTCCACAACACCCTCCAAAAGTGGCTAAAAAATTGGTGTCACGATCAGAAACAATTCTGTTTGACACAAAGATGTGAACGAACTACTTTAAAGAACAAATCAACAATGGGAGTAGCATATTCACTTTTATGACACGATATAAAATGTGTCATCTTAGAGAAACTATCGGCAACCACAAATATAGTTTCTGTTATCACAAATATACTATCCAACCCTTATCTTGTCCTAGGCATTCGTAATACAAAGTCCATGGATATATCTTCCCATGAGGAGCTAGGAACAGTGAGAGGCATATACAAAGCATGTGGATTTAATCATGACTTAGCTTAGCTTCTTGGCATGTCGTGCATCGTGCAACATATCTCTTCACATCTGTTCTTATTTTCGACCAAAACAAGTTATCAACAAGGATGCCTTCTATCTTCTTGACACCAAAATGTCCCACGAGTCCTCCATGCACCTCCTATAATAACAAAAGACAAACAAAAATATATGGGATGCGTAGCTTATTAACATGAAAAAACTGTCATTAACAACGAAGTTACTCCAAGTTCTATCCTCTCTACAATTGAGTAATATATATTTAAAATTGACATTATTAGCATATTGTTGTTTTATAGTTTCAAATTCAAAATGATTGAAATCTAACTGTGATAACATGGTATAACGTCTAGACAATGCATTAGGAATACCATTTTTTTCTCTTCCTTTTGGAAATGAAAGGTTGAGTTGCGAGCTATGACTCTCTAGTCAACATGGAAGAGATGAAACTTATCTGAATTTGAGGGAGCAGTGTTACAATCGAACAAGGCAGCAACTACCTCTCCATGCACTAAACAATGAACAGGTTGTAGATTTGGATGAGCTGTGGTTAAATAATCAAAGTAGATAGCAACAGATAAAGTCAACTGCCTGTGCATACGCATCGTTCATGCGCTGTGCCATGTTCATCTCCTCGCCCGCGTTCAACTGGGAAGAGAGAACGAAAGTGGAAGATAAGAATGGTTTTCTTTTTGGGGGGAAACTGTCGATCTATTCATCTTTAATTATGACAGTACAACGAACACCAAAGATAATAAAAATTATACTCCTCTCTCAGATTCATAGACCACTTAGTGACGACTACAAGCACTGAAGCGAGCCGAAGGCGTGCCGCCGTCATCGCTCCTCTCTCACCAGAGCCGAACACAACTTGTTATAGTAAACAGTCGGAAAGTCGTCGTGCTAAGGTCTCATAGGACCAACACCTCAGAACAGCAACCGCCGTCGATGAAGAGAATTTTAGATCGAAAGAATGGTTTTAACTCCTGAGTTTGACTTCTCGCTAAAAGGAACACCTGAGTTTGACTATCTTCAATTGGATCAGCTACCTGTGGTTGAATTGGTTAGGTAGACAGTGGTATCCCCAACCCACCAGGGTTCAAATCCTGGTGCTCGCATTATTCCTGGATTTATTTCAGGATTTTCGGCGATGCGCTTTCAGTGGGAGGAGACGTTCCCGTCGACGACGAGGCGCTCAAGATGATATGCCGGCTCAGTCTCTCGGAGGTGCTCATAGGGGTAGGGTGTGCGTGCGTGTGTTCATAGGAATGAGTGTATGCGCGTGTATACGAGCGCTTGTGTCTGTATTGATGCTAAAAAAATTGGATCAGCCCAAAAAATACATGGCATTTGCATGTGAAATAAACACACGTGAAAAAAACGTCACCACCACGTACGTATAATTCTCTTCCAGAACAAGACACGGATAAGAGGACGGTCATATTGGTCTCCTTGGGTGCGTCTTTGTCGACGAAAAGAAATGAATGGTCTTTGTTTTGCCTTCTTGGACGAGGCAACAACGATCAGTAAATTTTCTCCGGCATCCATTCCTGAATAAGTGGGATCAGTCTGCGGATATGGATGCGGGAGGATATCATCCAATCGTAGCTGCATATATTGCAAAATCTATTTAAACAAGCCAAATGAAATTCAGTCAAACCAGACGGATTTTATTCAAGTTCTAATATAATTTACATAAACGGACGATATTTCGACCGTTTTACTAAAAACTATTAAAAACACTAACTCCATATCGGACGACCACCTCGTAAGCGTGGCCGCCCTGTCCTGCATCATCACTGTCGGCGTCCGTGCCGTCGGCATAGCCGTCGTCCCTCCAGCGGTGCAAGGATGTCGGAGGTCCGCAGCAGCCCTGTCTGGCGGCTGCCTAACGCTCACGGAGAAGCCGCTCGGCCTCCTATTGCACAGTGCGAAGGGCCGCCCTGGCCACTGCTGAAGGCGCTAGCGGCGCCATGGCGGCGGCCTTGCCCCTGTCGGCATTGGTGGAGCAGTCGCCGATCTTGGCAAGCTCGTTGTCAAGACGGCGGGGCCTGGCGGTCATCTCAGCAATGATGACGGAGCGGTCAAGCGCCCACACCGCGGCGAGTTCGGGTCATTGCGGACCCATTCCGATGCCACGTCCATCTTGGCAAGCGCGGAGCGGGGACCAGCATTGTGCCGGTCATACCTCACCCATTGTCACGCAGAGCGCTCGGCCTCGCATACAACGGTCCGAGAGTCGGAGGCACCGCTACCGAGGTAGTGAAGGATGCGGCCACGCGCCTTGACGATCGCTGGCGGCAGCTCCTCCTTCGTCTGTCAGCGATGGTGTCGTGGTGGCGACAAGCGCCCTTGATCCGCGCGTAGTGGCTGTGCAGCGGCGGCGACGTCGGCTCGTCCTTCACGTGGCGGATGCCAGCTACTGCTTCACGCGGCCCCGGATGTGGAGGCTGTTGTTGCGCGGCGGGGACGCCGGCTCATCCTCCACCTGCCGGAGTGGGGATGCGGGCTCCCACTTAACGCGGACCAGCAGCGGGGATGATGGCCCGTCCTTCACGCGCACCGGCAACGGTGGAGCCGGACCCATCTGACGGAGCGAATGCTCTGTCATGATCTCCATATAACGGACGAATTCTTCGTCCGCCAGAGCCGCCTCCGAGACGAGACGGGGCCGTTGTTGCGGCTGGTCCTCCTCGTCGCCGCAGGACATGACTATCTCCTCCTTGCCGGAGGTTCCCGCCGCAGTGGATGTGGATGGTCTAGGTGAGCGAGGGCGGCTATGCCATGATCCACCTGACGATGAACTGCCACCATGGGCGCCCGCCGGCATGGAGAACCGGGACTTCGCCATCGCCGCTGGGCTCGGAGAGGAGGAAGGGCTTGGCAAGGGGGAGGAGGACAATGCGGTGCTCGAGATTCTGTAGTTCTGGACGGCACCTGAGCGCGGCTTAAATGGTCGCGGGCTACTCACATATCAGTCTAATGAGCATACTTGGATAAACAAGAACTTCCCGCTTATAATGTTGGGTTGGCCGCCAGATGGAGATGCGGTCAGCCCGTTTAAATGCAGCACAGCGGCCGGAGTTGGTTTCTCGGGACGCGGCTGATACGTCCATTTTGCATCATGTTTTCTTACTGTTATTTATAATATTTTTATCCATAATAATGCTTTTTGGAGTAATTCTAATGTCTTTTCTCTCATAATTTGCAAGGTACAAACCAAAAGGGAGAATTCTGGCAGCTGGAAATCTGGACCTGAAAAAGCTACATCAGGCTACCTATTCTGCACAACTCCAAACAAGTTGAACCTTCTAGGAGAATTTTTATGGAATGTTTAAAAAATATTGGAGCAAATAACTACTAGAGGGAGCCCACCAGGTGGGCACAACCCACCTAGGCGCGCCAGGGAGCCCAGGCGCGCCCTGGTGGGTTGTGCCCTCCTCGGCCCACCTCCGGTGCCCATCTTCTGGTATATAAGTCATTTTGACCTAGCAAAAATTAGGTGGGAGACTTTCGGGACAGAGCGCCGCCGTCTCGAGATGGAACTTGGGCAGGAGCACTTTTGCTCTCGGGCGGAGCGATTCTGCTGGGGGAACTTTCCCCCCAGAGGGGGAAATCATCGTCATCATCATCACCAACAACTCTCCCATCTTGGGGAGGGAAATCTCCATCAACATCTTCACCAGCACCATCTCATCTCAAACCCTAGTTCATCTCTTGTATTCAATCTTGTTACCGAAACTATAGATTGGTGCTAGGGGGTGACTAGTAGTGTTGATTACATCTTGTAGTTGATTATTATCTGGTTTATTTGGTGGAAGATTATATGTTCAGATCCATTATGCTATTTAATACCTCTATGATCATGAGCATGTTGATTATTTGTGAGTAGTTACTTTTGTTTTTGAGGTCATGGGAGAAATCATGTTGCAAGTAATCATGTGAATTTGATATGTGTTCGATATTTTGATAGAATGTATGTTGTGATTCCTTTAGTGGTGTTATGTGAACGTCGACTACATGACACTTCACCATATTTGGGCCTAAGGGAATGCATTGTGGAGTAGTAAATAGATGGTGGGTTGCGAGAGTGACAGAAACTTAAACCCTAGTTTATGCACTATTCCGTAAGAGACCGATTGGATCCTAGAGTTTAATGCTATGGTTAGAATTTATTCTTAATACTTTTTCCATAGTTGCAGATGCTTGCGGGAGGGTTAATCATAAGTAGGAGGTTTGTTCAAGTAAGAATAGCACCTAAGCACTGGTCCACCCACATATTAAATTATCAAAGTAGCGAACACAAATCAAACCAACATGATAAAAGTAACTAGACGAAGTTCCCGTGTACCCTTAAGAACGCTTTGCTTGTTATAAGAGACCTTTTGGCCTGTCCTTTGTCTAAAAAGGATTGGGCTACCTTGCTGCATACTTATTGTTACTATCATTACTTTCTCGTTACAAATTATCTTGCTATCAAACTACTCGCAACTTACAGTTTCAGCACTTGGAGACATTACCTTACTGAAAACTACTTGTCATTTCCTTCTGCTTCTCGTTGGGTTCGACACTCTTACTTATCGAAAAGAACTACAATTGATCCCCTATACTTGTGGGTCATCAAGACTATTTTCTGGCGCCGTTGTCGGGGAGTGAAGCGCCTTTGATAAGTGGAATTCGGTAAGAAAACATTTATATAGTGTGCTGAAATTTATTGTCACTTCTTACTATGGAAAACAATCATTTGAGGGGTTTGTTCGGGGTATCTTCACCTCGTCCGGAACCACAATTAGTTACCCCTCAACCTACTGCACGTACTGAAAATATTGAATATGAAACCCCTTCGGGTATGATAGAACAACTGCTAGCTAATCCTTATGCAGGAGATAGAACTGAACATCCTGATATGCACTTGATACATGTGGAACAAATTTGTGGATTGTTTAAGCTTATAGGTTTACCCAGGGATGAAGTGATGAAAAAGGTTTTCCCTTTATCTTTGAAGGGAAAAACATTGGCATGGGCTATGCGATGATATTGGATCATAGAATTGGAATCGTTTGAAATTGGAGTTCCATCAAAAAAATTATCCTATGCATCTAGTTCATCGTGATCGGAATTATATATATATATATATATATATATATATATATATATATATATATATTGGCCTCGTGAAGGAGAAAGTATCGCTCTAGCTTGGGGGAGGCTTAAGTCGATGTTATATTCATGCCCCAATCATGAGCTCTCAAGAGAAATTATTATTCAAAATTTTTATGCTCGGCTTTCTCGTAATGATCAAACCATGCTAGATACTTCTTGTGCTGGTTCTTTTATGAAGAGAACTATTCAATTCCGGTGGGATCTTTTGGAAAGAATTAAACGCAACTCTAAAGATTGGGAACTTTACTAAGGTAAAGAGTCGAGTATAAAGCTTAAGTATGATTATGTTAAATCTTTTATGTATACCGATACTTTTCAAAAGTTAGCACTAAATATGGACTTGACTCTGAGATAGTAGCCTCCTTTTGTGAGGCTACTTATGTTGAACTTCCTAAAGAGAAGTGGTTTAAATATCACCCACCTATTAAAGATGAAATTAAAGAACCAGTACCAGTTAAAGAAGATACTATACTTTATAATGTTGATCCAGTTGTTCCTTCTGCTTATATTGAGAAACCACATTTTCCTGTTAGGATAAAAGAACATGTTAAAGTTTTAACTGTGGTTAACAAAAGCTATGTTAGAACACCTAAACCTGATGAACAAAATAAAGTAGAACCTAGCATTGCTATGGTTAAAGATCTCTTGGAAGAATATATGGATGGGCATGTTATTTACTTCTGTAAAGAAGCTACTAGAGTTGCTAAACCTGGTGGAAAAAAGATAAACATAGACCTATTGTTGGCATGCATGTTATTTTAGTTAAAATAGGAGATCACTGTTATCATGGTTTATGTGACATGGGTGCTAGTGTGAGTGATATTCCTTACACTCTATATCAAGAAATTATAAAAGACATAGCACCTACCGAGTTAGAAGACATAGACGTTACTATTAAACTTGCAAATAGAGACACCATATCACCTTGTGGGATTATTAGAGATGTTGAAGTCTTGTGTGGGAAAATAAAATATCCTACTGATTTTCTTGTTCTTGGTACCCCACAAGATGACTTATGTCCCATTATCTTTGGTAGACCTTTCTTGAACACAGTAAATGCTAAGATAGATGGCAAGAAACAAATTGTGAGTGTTAGCTTCGGTTATGAGTCTCATGAGTTTAATTTTTCCAAGTTTAGTACAAATCATCATGAAAAAGAAATGCCTAGTAAGGATGAATTAATTGGTCTTGCTTCTATTGCTATGTCACCTACTGATCCTTTAGAGCAATACTTGCTAGACCATGAGAATGATTTACATATGCATGAAAGAAATGAAATAGATAATATCTTCTTTGAACAATGTCCTCTCCTTAAATACAATTTGCCTATTTAAACTCTTGGAGGTCCTCCTCCACCTAAGGGTGACTCTGCGTTTGAATTAAAACAATTGCCACACACTTTGAAATATGCTTATCTTGATGAAAAGAAGATATATTCTGTTATTATCAGTGCTAACCTTTCAGAACATGAAGAAGAAAGATTATTGAAAGTTCTAAGGAAGCACCGATCTGCTATTGGATATACTCTTGATGATTTAAATGGCATTAGTCCCACTCTATGTCAGCACAAAATTAATATGGAACCTGATGCTAAACTAGTTATTGATCATCAACGTCGGTTAAATCCAAAGATGAAAGAAGTGGTAAGAATGGAAATAATAAAACTTCTGAAAGCAGGTATAATCTATCCCATAGCTGATAGTAGATGGGTAAGTCCTGTTCATTGTGTCCCTAAGAAAGGAGGTATAACTGTTCTTCCTAATGATAAGAATGAGCTTATTCCACAAAGAATTGTTACAGGCTATAGAATGGTAATTGATTTTAGAAAATTAAACAAAGCAACTAGAAAAGATCATTACCCTTTGCCTTTTATTGATCAAATGCTTGAAAGATTATTTAAACACACACACTTCTACTTCCTTGATGGATATTCTGGCTTTTCACAAATACTTGTATCTCAACCTGATCAAGAAAAGACTACTTTTACTTGTCCCTTTGGAACCTATGCTTATAGACGTATGCCTTTTGGTTTATGTAATGCACCTGCTACCTTTTAAAGATGCATGATGGTTATATTCTCTGACTTTTGTGAAAAGATTGTTGAGGTTTTCATGGATGACTTTTCTGTTTATGGGAAGTCTTTTGATGATTGTTTAAGCAACCTTGAGCGAGTTTTGCAGAGATGTGAACAAACAAATCTTGTCTTGAATTGGGAGAACTGCCACTTTATGGTTAATGAGGGCATTGTCTTGGGTCATAAAATTTCTGAAAGAGGTATTGAAGTGGACCAAGCTAAGGTTGATGCAATTGAGAAAATGTCATGTCCTAAGGACGTCAAAGGTATTTGTAGTTTCCTAGGTCATGTTGTTTTCTATAGGAGATTTATTAAAGGCTTCTCTAAAAATTCTAGGCCTCTCACTAGTCTTTTGCAAAAGGATGTTCCTTTTGTTTTTGATGATGATTGTTTAGAAGCCTTTGAAACACTCAACAAAGCCTTAATTTCTACACCTATTGTTCAACCACCTGATTGGAACTTGCCTTTTGAAATTATGTGTGATGCTAGTGATTATGTTGTTGGTGTTGTTCTAGGACAAAGAGTTGATAAGAAATTGAATGTTATTCATTATGCTAGTAAAACTCTAGACAATGCTCAAATAAATTATGCTACTACTGAAAAAGAATATTTAGCAGCGGTGTTTGCTTGTGATAAATTTAGACCTTATATTGTTGATTCCAAAGTAACTGTTCACACTGACCATGCTGCTATTAAATATCTTATGAAAAAGAAAGATGCTAAACCTAGACTTATTCGTTGGGTTCTCTTGTTACAAGAATTTGATTTACATATTATTGATAGAAAAGGAGCTGAGAACCCCATAGCAGATAACTTGTCTAGGCTTGAAAATGTGCTTGATGACCCACTACCTATTGATGATAGTTTTCCTGATGAGTAGTTAGCTGCAAATAAATGTTGCTAATAGTACTCCTTGGTATGCTGATTATGCTGTTGGAGATATGCCCTAGAGGCAATCATGTATGATGATATTTCCTATGTGTTTATGAATAAAGATAGTCCTTGGACGTTATCAATGATGTGTATCAGCAAATACGTGACTTGTTTGTGGGACTACTAGTCAATGTGTACATGCAATGCACGTTAATTTGGAAGTATATTAAGTGCATGCGGATATTAAGTAGGATATTGTTTACATGTTATTATGTGATTAGCACTATATTTGGCATGAAATTAACTACACGCTAAACGTGTTGAGCGCTCGACATTGAAGCAGCCTAGGTCGTTGGATTGACATGATTTGATGACCGAGATTAATTGGATCTACCCTTTTGGGTCTTTTTATATTGGTATAGATACAGTGTATGATGACTGTCCTAAAAGGTCCCTGGTCGAAAGGGTTGTGTGGACGCGCAGCCGACTAGACTAGCATATGACACGGTCGATGGCTCGATCTCACTAGCCATGGAGCATTGGATGCTAACCGAATAATATGGACTTGGAAGGATCTGGTCGAACTCGACGAGTCGAGATAAGGTCCGAGTCGGACAGACCCAACTATGAGATGCAGCGATATGTCATCTATGAGTCTCTAGTGCAACATACGTTCTATGTCCTAAGACCTGAGCTGACACATGTACTCGGGATGGTGACAAACCTGCTTTGGGACGACCAAACAATACTCTGTGACTGGGTAGTTACAAAGGTATGTTTCAGGCTTGTCCCGACCCATGCTGCGAGACATGGTCGAGCAAGATGGGATTTGCCCCTCCGATTAGGAGAGATATACTCTGGGGCCCTCGTGTGATCCGACCAAGATAAGCATGGCCATGCAACAAGGATTATGAGATAATCCGGATAGTGGTCGGCATCACTAGAACGAGAAAGAGGTCGGGCTACCACAAGGATGACAGACTCGCCTTGAGCCCGACAACATATATTGTGTGGCAAAGGGAACAGAAGTATGATGTACAGGTTCGCCTAACTAGCTTCATGGTCTGCTTGGTGTTTGGCATGCCTTGCTAGAGGCCGGTACCAACCATGCAGTTCGGAGGTGATCCGAACTGCGACCAAGCCGACTTGAACCTAAGGGGTCGCGCGCTTAAGGGAAGGAACCTACGAGGTTGGATCCAAGAACACTGGTCGGATGTGATTCGAGCTGTATTCGGATTGTGGCCGAGTAGACTTGTGGGCTTTAGGGTCCGTGCGAGGCCCAAGTGTTGAGCCCGTGACGGACGCCTATATAAAGTGGAGGTGCAGCACACTCATGCAGTTGATCGCTTCAGCGCTGTCGTTAGGGTTTGCATGTGTTGCGAATAGCCACCTCCACTCGCGCCGACTGTGTGATCGGACCTAGCAGTCCACCGCACGGTGTTCCTCCTGCACGCGCGGATACCATTAGAGGCACTAAACTTGCGCCGCTCCGGCGAACTTGTACGTGGGATCGGACGACCGGCTGTTCTAGGGAGATCGGAGGAGGAGGAGACGATCCACGCGGACGCGCTGCCCCAACTCTTCTTCCGCTGCACGGCACTGCGCATCTAGTGGTAACGATCTGTGATCCATCTCCTATAGCATGTTCCTGGATGTTCTGCGCGTAGGAAATTTTAATTTGCAGACGACGCACCCTACTGTAGAACCTAACATATGCTAATTACATTGTTGCTAAATATTTACCTCCTAGCTTTACGTACCAACAAAAGAAAAAAAATTCTTCTATGATTTAAGACATTACTTTTGGGATGACCCATATCTTTATAAAGAAGGAGTAGATGGTATTATTAGACGTTGTGTACCTGAGCATGAACAGCGACAAATCCTACGGAAATGTCACTCCGAGGCTTATGGAGGGCATCATGCTGGAGATAGAACTGCTCACAAGGTATTGCAATCTGGATTTTATTGGCCTACTCTCTTCAAGGATGCACGTAAGTTTGTCTCATCTTGTGATGAATGCCAAAGAATAGGTAATATTGTTAAGCTTCAAGAAATGCCTATGAATTATTCACTTGCTGTTGAACCATTTGATGTTTGGGGATTTGATTACATGGGACCTTTTCCTTCCTCTAATGGGTATACACATAGTTCGGTTGCTATTGATTATGTTACTAAATGGGTAGAAGCTATTCCAACTAGTAGTGCTGATCACAACACCTCTATTAAAATGCTTAAGAAAGTTATTTTCCCAAGGTTTGGAGTCCCTAGATATTTAATGACTGATGGTGGTTCACACTTTTATTCATGGTGCTTTTGTAAAATGCTTGCCAAGTATGATGTTAACCATAGAATTGCATCATGTTATCATCCTCAGTCTAGTGGTCAAGTTGAACTTAGCAATACAGAAATAAAATTAATTTTGCAAAAGACTATCAATAGGCCCAGGAAGAATTGGTCTAAGAAATTAGATGATGCACTTTGGGCTTATAGAACAACATATAAAAATCCCGGTTTATGGAAAAGCTTGTCATTTGCCTCTTGAGTTAGAACATAAAGCATACTGGGCAGTTAAAGAACTCAACTATGATTTTAAACTTGTCGGTGAAAAGAGGTTATTTGATATTGGCTCTTTAGATGAATGGAGAACCCAGGCTTATGAAAATGCAAAATCATTCAAAGAGAAAGTTAAAGATGGTATGACAAAAGAATCCAAAAGCATGAGTTCAAAGTCGAAGAATCTATCAATGTTGAAAGTAATATTATCCGAACTTTGACATCGGAAGAACACATAAAAGAGTCCTTCCAGACCACCTCATAATCGTCAAAATAAGGAGGTACGTGATACGGTATGTAATGGCCTCCGAAAAATCCGCAAAAATAATTTTTGTTAGTTTTGGAATATTTTAGAATTTTGGAAATAAAGAAACTCCCAGGAAACGTCCCCTGGTGATCATAAGACACCAGGGCGCGCCAGGCATGCTTGGCGCGCCCAGGTGGGTTGTGCCCACCTGGGGCACCTTCCGGACTCTATTTTCTTCTATATACTTCTCCTGCAAGATAAAAATGCTATGTATGGTTCCCGAACCTGTTAACCACCATATCACGAAGAAATCCTCTATTCTCTCTTCTAGATGTTCCTGGTCAGATTTATCAAGCCAGGCATCACGTCTTCCCGCTCCTCCAACAACATGGAAGAAGATGCTTGGCTGATGAAGATCGAGACAAAGAGGGAGGAGCTTACGGACACTGTCAAGGGAGGCAAGGGCAAGGAAGCTATCGTAAATCCATCCCCGGTTACAGCACAAGCACTGCTGCCCGAGGAGGAGGAAGAAGATTCTTCACCACCAAAGGAGAACAGAGTATCGGGTATGGGCACTCCCCTTGGCTTCTGCCAAGCTTGGGGGAGGTGCTCCGGTATCGTATCATCCCACTATCTTTTTGCTTTTACTTATCTTAGTTTGATCTTTTTGCTTTAGATGAAATAAAGTTAGTTCGATCCTTTCTTATTTGAGAGTCTGCTTAATGATCTATCCTCGTAATCGTGTGCAAGTTATATAATAAAGTTAGTCTGAGTTTTTCTTTCTTTACTTTCATGTTGCAAATAAAGAAAAGAAATAAGAAAGAAAGAGAAAAAATAGAAGAAAGGAAATAAATCCATAAGATCATATACTAATCCTATGGAAGGTGATAGCACCACATAAGGAAAAGTATAAGTAGGAAATTTTATTAGAGATTGACAAACAGAGCATTAGTCAATGATGCAACTCATGAAAGAATTAATAAGGGAAGATAAGATTCACATATAAATATACTATCCTAGAAATCTTTTGTGATTGTGAGACCTCATCAAAATATTATATGCCAAAATTGTTGACGTTGGACAAGGAAGACAACTTAATGATTTATGTATATTTATATTCACATAGAAGTCATATTGTCATAGATCTTTTAACATGTGATGCTTGCCCCCTATCTTTGCTAGCCAAAAATTCTGCACCAAGTAGAAATACTATTTGTGCATCCAAAACCCTTAAACTCAAATCTTTTTCAAGTGTCCACCATACCTACCTATGGATTGAGCAAGATCCCTCAAGTAAGTTGTCATCGGTGCAAAAAGGCAATAAAAATTGCTTTTAAATATGTGAGATCATTTAGTGTAAGAGAAAACTGAGCATTGTACAAACTTGGATGACAAAGAATAAAAGTGACAGACTCCATAATAAAGGTTGTCATCTTAAGGGGCAATACAACGTGACGTTCTCTTACACTAAGGGGTTGATCATGCAAACAAATAAGCACATGGCAACCTCTGTTTCCCTCTGCGAAGGGCCTATCTTTTACTTTTATGTATTTATTTTTATACAAAGAGTCAAAGTTTTCATTCTATTCCTTTTTATTTTCTCTTTTGGCAAGCATCATGTGGTGAGGAAAGATCTAAGGCACATATGTCCACTTGAATATATGTAAGGGCATATTTATTCCCAAGATGTTTTGGTGATTGATGACAATGCTTTTGCGGACTAATCGTGTGCGTTGAGTTCTTTCAGAGATTCATCCTTTGGCACGAGACGATTACTTCCCCTCGGTGTTTTATTCAAGGCGGTGTAGCTCCTTCGTTTCTCTGCTGGTGGTCTAGCTTCGTAGGAGTCACCGTACTATCAAGAGGGGATCCGCTTTGGTAAGGCTAGGGTGGAATCAACACGTACACATCCTTATCACACCTGATGCTTCTTTCCGCTTCATTGGAGCTATCTTTCCTAATCTGTGCCTGCCTGTCCTGTCCCAGTGGTAGTACCGCGGTCCTCAGCGGTAGTACCGTCGAAGCTCGTCAAGCGGTAGTACCGCTCCCCGAGCGGTAGTACCGCTTGCGAACTTCGGCCATAGTACCGCAGTGGTTCCGGGCTACTACCGCCTCGATTCTCGACCACTGTTTTTCGTGTCGGATTTTACGGTACTAGTAGCGGCAGTAGGGGCGGTAGTACCGCTCCAAGAGGTAGTACCGCCAATACTTCCGCGGTAGTACTACTCTGGGGCCAGGACCGTGTATCCTCGTCAGCGCGGCAGTACCGCTGGGAGGGAGCGGTAGTACCGCTTATCAGCGGTAGTACCGCCCTGCCCAAGCGGTAGTACCACTCTGTGTGTGGCTGTTTGGGGGGTAACGGTTGGATTGTTTCCCCCACTATATAAAGGTGTCTTCTTCCTCAAAGTTGACTCACCTCTTCCCCCAAAAGCTCCATTGTTGCTCCAAGCTCCATTTTCGCCCAATCTCTCTCCCTAGCCAATCAAACTTGTTGATTTGCTTAGGATTGGTTGAGAAGGCCCCGATCTACACTTCCACCAAGAGAAATTTGATTCCCCCCACTAATCCCTAGAGGATCTTGTTACTCTTGGGTGTTTGAGCACCCTAGATGGTTGAGGTCACCTCGAAGCCATACTCCATTGTGGTGAAGCTTCGTGGTGTTGTTGGGAGCCTCCAAGTGTTGTGGAGATAGCCCCAATCTTGTTTGTAAAGGTTCGGTCGCCGCCTTCAAGGGCACCAATAGTGGAATCACGGCATCTCGCATTGTGTGAGGGCGTGAGGAGATTACGGTGGCCCTAGTGGCTTCTTGGGGAGCATTGTGCCTCCACACCGCTCTAACGGAGACGTACTTCCCCTTAAAAGGAAGGAACTTCGGTAACACATCCTCGTCTCCACCGGCTCCACTCTTGGTTATTTCGTGCCTTTACTTTTGCAAGCTTACTTGTGTTGTATCTATTGCTTGCTTGTGTGCTAGTTGTCATTGCATCATATAGGTTGTCCACATAGTTGCATATCTAGACAACCTATTTTGTTGCAAGGTTTAAATTGTTAAAGAAAAGCTTAAAAATTGTTAGTTGCCTATTCACCCCCCCCCTCTAGTCAACCATATCGATCCTTTCAATTGGTATCAGAGCCTCGTCTCTTTATTAAGGACTTTGCCGTCCGAAGAGTATGGTTGACACCAACGACGGTGCGGAGGAGCACTCCGGTGTGAATCCTATCTCGTCTACGGCCGATGGGGGAACCTCGGTCTCACGTGAGGAATTCAATGTGGCTTTAGACACATTGAAAACCTCCATGACGACCGAGGTTAAAAGCATGTTTACTGAATTCCTAGAAGGACTTAAACTATCCACCTCGCCGATGAAAGTGGGTGATCCCACTAACAAGGTGACGGATGCCACCTCCGACAAGGGGGAAGCTAATAGTGAAAAGGGTCCTTCTACTAGTGGTAGAAATGGCACCGGCATCTTTGCCCATGTGGAACCTCCTACTTATGGTGGACCGATTCCCTCTACTCATTTAAATCATGCCGGTCCTCCTCCTAAGATTGTGAAAAATGAGGATTTTGATGCTTGGGTTTATCGTTTCAAGCGTCATTTAAAACATGTGAATACTAATCTTTGGAGAATTATAGAAGAAGGTTTCTATCCACATGACCCAAGCAACTTCACCCCTCGAGAAGCCGTGGATAATCAATTCAATGAGAGTGCTCTCTTCATCATCCAAGATGCAATCCTTCCCGAAGATCTCCCTCATCTTCGACCTCATGCCATGGCTAAAGACGCATGGCAATGTGTTGTGTCTCTCTATCGAGGAAGTGCTAGCATTCAACGCTCCAACTATGAAGTGGTGCAAGATGAAGCCGATGAGTTTGCAATGAAAGAAGATGAAGAACCTCGTGAGCTCTTTCGAAGAGTGACCAAACTCGCGGTCGCACTCCGAGATCATGGGAGCAAGGACACGGATGACAATTGGATCAAGCGCAAGTTCCTCAAGGCCATGATGCCCTACAACAAGGCCATGTCCTCTGTCATTCGTCAAAGACCGGACTTCCACTCCATGACCTCACATGAAGTGTTGGATGAGTTCGTTGCAATGAGCATCTTGGACAAGACCGCCGACAATGCGGTGCTCCGTTCTCAAAGGGCAAAGAAGCCCAACCTTGCCTTGAAGGCCAAGGTTAGTGTGGAAGAAGAGAAGAAGAGGAAGATGAGGAGAGCAACCCCGAAGACACGAAATATGATTATCATGAGCACATGGCTCTTGCCTCAAGACAATTTTGGAGCAAGAAGAATACAAGACCCAACTTCAACAAGAACAACTCAAGTGGCCTCAAGAGCAAGCAACGAGTTAGAACTTGTTTCAACTGTGGCAATGTGAGCCATTTCATTGCGGATTGTCCTTACGAGAAGCGGGAAGACAATGGTGGCAAGTTCATCCGAAAAGACAAAGCCAAGTCCTTCCCCAACAAGAACAACTTCACCAAGAAGACTCCTACTCGCGGGTTGGTGGTTCAAGAAGAATACCATGAGGATGACGATGATGATGAAGATAGTGAAGCAATGGCTATGGCATCCGTTGCCATTGCCACAACTCCCCGGGTGTCTCTCTTCGATTCACCCAACGAGAACATCACCGCCAAGTGCCTCATGGCCAAAGCCACCAACAAGGTAACCCCCAACATCAAAACCACCATTATTCCTAATCCTTCTTTGACCGTTGGCTTTGATGATGGTAAGGGGTCTAATGAGGAGGTAAATGAATTTGAGTCCTTCATGAGTAAGCTCAAGGGCAAATCCAAGAAGCACTTCGTTGCTCTCTTGGAACAACTTGGTGAAGCCAATGACATGATCGAGGCTCACGAAGAAACCATCTCTAAGATGGAAGGTCATAGTCGTGACTATGCCGATGAGATATCGGATCTCTCTAATGCTCTTGAGGAAGAGCGTGGGCATCGTTTGGCTCTTGAGGAGTCACACAACGATGACCATGCCAAATTAAAGAAAGATCTTGATCATGCTCTTGTTGTGTCTCGTGTGCTAACTTCCGAGAAGGCTAAACTTGGGGTTGATCATGCTAGACTCAAGGAGGAGTTTGATGTACTTGACAAGGCCCATAAGGTCTTGAAAGGTGCTCATGCAAACCTCAAGGAGTCTCATGCTCAACTCCAAGTTAAGCTAACCAAGGAAAAGGCCACATTTCCTCACATGGTCTTAATTGATAATGCAAATGCTACTAACCCGTGTTGTGAGCATGTGCATCTTGTGGAGGAGAATGCCAAGTTGAAGGAACAACTCGAGAAAGGTCTTGTGTCATGCATACAAGGTGAGAAGAACCTAAATGACCTTTTGAGCAATCAAAAGGAAGTTGTGGGCAAGGAGGGAGTTGGGTTCTCACCCAAGTCCAAGAACAAGAAGAAGAAGAGAGAAGAATAACAAGACCAAACGACCTCCCCCGCTTAAGCAAACTTTTGTGAAGGAGGGAGAGGGTGCTCCTAAGGAGAAGAAGAACAATGCGAAGAGTGGTGATGCCAAAAAGGGCAAAGCCATCTCTCCCAACAAAGCCGGCGACTTTAACCCCTCTTATGTGTTGTGCCGTGCTAGTGATGGGCATGTTTATGCTAAATTTGTTGGTTCTTCTTATGAGTACATTGAATGGTCTATTTGGGTGCCTAAGACCCTTGTTACTAACATCAAAGGACCCATTACTAAATGGGTACCTAAAACCAAGCATTGATCTCTTGTAGGTGTTTGCTTCCGGTGGGGGATCATGGTTGCTCGATAGTGGAGCAACAAATCATATGACCGGGAGCAAGGACTTGGTGGTGGACGTGCAAAAGATCCCATCTATGCCCACCAATGTCGAGTGGGGTGATGCCTCACATTCTAAGGTATTGGGTCTTGGCAAGGTTGTCATTTCTCATGATCTAACGATCGAGAAAGTCATGCTTGTTGAGTCCCTTGCGTTCAATTTACTTTCCGTTCGTCAACTTGCACTCATGGGCTTTGCCACCTTCTTTGATATTGATACCGTGGCCCTCTTGTGGAGCAAGACTCTTAAAGTAGCCTTTGTTGGGCATGTCGAGAATGGTCTCTATGTGATTAACTTTTCGGAGCAACCCACTAAGACCGCGACATGCCTAATGGCTAAAGTTGATGTGGGATGGCTTTGGCATCGCCGTTTAGCCCACGTCAATATGAGATCTTTGCAAAGTCTTCTCAAGGGGGACCATGTCCGTGGACTAACAAATGTTAGTTTTGCCAAAGATCGTGCTTGCAGTGCTTGTATCGAAGGAAAGCTTCATGAGACGGCTCACCCTCCCACGACTATCATCTACTCGAAGAGACCCTTGGAGCTCCTTCACATGGACCTCTTTGGGCCTCCATCCTTTGATAGTCTTGGGGGTAGAAAGTATTGCTTGGTGATTGTGGATGATTATTCAAGATACACTTGGGTATACTTCTTCAAGAGGAAGAGTGAGACTCAACAAACCGTCATCGACTTTGCAAATGAAGCTCAACGTCAACATAATGCAAAGATCTTGACAATAAGAAGTGACAACGGCACCGAGTTCAAGAACTACACCTTGGATGAGTTTCTTAGTGATGAGGGGATCAAGCATCAATATTCTGCACCATATACCCCTCAACAAAATGGTGTTGCGGAGAGGAAGAACCGGACGTTGATGGATGCGGCAAGGACCATGATGGCGGAGTTCAAGTCTCCATACAACTTTTGGGCCGAAGCCATCAACACCGCATGTCATGCATCCAATCGGCTCTATCTCCGCAAAGGCTTGAACAAGACTCCTTATGAGATACTCACCGGAACAAGCCCAATCTCAAGTACTTCCGGGTGTTCGGGTGTAAGTGTTTCATTCTCAAGAAAGGTGTTCGTTTGTCTAAATTTGAGGCTAGAGCTTATGAGGGCATATTTGTTGGTTATGCTACAAACTCTCATGCTTACCGTGTTCTCAACAAGTCCACCGGACTCATTGAGGAGACGTGTAACATGGAGTTTGACGAAAATAACGGCTCCCAAGTGGAGCAAAGTGGTACTTGTGATGTAGGTGATGAAATTCCTCCCCAAGCCATAAGAAGAATGGGTATTGGTCATATTCTACCCATTGAGGAACCCCTTGTGGCCGAAGGAGAAGGACAATGCTCCACTCAAGTGGAGCCTTCACCTACTCAAGACCCACACGCTTCTGAAGAACAAAGTGTAGGCCCTAAACCTCGGGAACAAGACCAAGGGCAAGATCAATCTCAAGATGATGGTGAACCTCCAAATGATGCCCAAGGTCAAGTTCTCCCCCTCGAGCAAGTTCAAGATCATGAGCAAGCTCAAGATCAAGAACAAGCTCAAGACGACGCTCAAGATGATCAAGTTAACCCTCCTCCTTCCACATCTGAGGAGGAATTAGAGCGTCGTGCCGCGAAGATTGCTTCCAAACTCACGACCAAAGGCCATCTCATGGAGAATGTGGTTGGAAGCCTAAGAAAAGGGGTAAGCACTCGTAGACAATTAACAAACTATTGTGAACATCACACGTTTGTCTCTTGTGTTTAACCCCAAAAGGTCTATGAGGCGCTCGAAGACTCGGATTGGCTCAATGCCATGCATGAAGAACTCAACAACTTCGAGTACAACAAGGTGTGGAGATTGGTGCCAAGGCTTCGGGAACCACAACGTCATTGGAACCAAGTGGATTTTCAAGAACAAGCAAGATGCTCATGGGAACATCATTCGCAACAAGGCAAGATTGGTAGCACAAGGCTACTCCCAAGTCGAGGGTATCGACTACGGTGAAACCTTTGCTCCCGTTGCTCGCCTTGAATCCATTCGTTTGTTGATTGCTTATGCTTCCCATCACAACTTTAAGTTACAACAAATGGATGTGAAAAGTGCTTTTCTTAATGGTCCTATTAATGAGTTGGTTTATGTCAAGCAACCCCCCGGGTTCGAGGATCCTTACTTCCCGGATCATGTGTATCAACTCGATAAGGCACTCTATGGCCTTAAACAAGCCCCACGTGCGTGGTATGACCACCTTACCGAGTTGTTACAAGATCGTGGATTTGAAGTTGGGCAAATCGATCCCACTCTTTTTACTAAGAAGGTCAAAGGGGAGTTGTTTGTGTGCCAACTATATGTTGATGACATTATCTTTGGTTCCCCTAACAAAGCTTTCAATGAAGAATTTGCCGCTCTCATGACCTCTAAGTTCAAGATGTCTTCGATGGGAGAGTTGAAGTTCTTCCTTGGTTTTGATATCAAACAAAGAAGAGAAGGTACCTTCATCAACCAAGCCAAATACACTCAAGACATGCTTAAGAGATTCAAGCTAAGTGATGCCAAGCGGGCTTCTACTCCAATGCCTACCAAGTGCCAACTTGACATTGATCCCAATGGTAAAGCGGTGGATCAAAAGGTATATCGCTCTATGATTGGATCCTTGCTTTACCTTTGTGCATCTAGACCGGATATCATGTTGAGTGTGGGAATGTGTGCACGGTTTCAAGCCGCACCAAAGGAAAGCCACTTTGTGGCAGTCAAGCGAATCTTTCGATATTTGGCTCATACCCCAAACTTTGGCCTATGGTACCCAAGAGGAGCAAACTTCAAGCTTGAAGGATTTACGGATTCTGATTGGGCGGGAGACAAGGTGGATAGGAAGTCCACTTCCGGAGGGTGCCAATTTCTTGGTTGCTCTTTGGTGAGTTGGTCTTCCAAGAAGCAAAGTTGTGTGTCTCTCTCGTCCACCGAAGCGGAATATGTGGCGGCCGGTAGTTGTTGTGCACAACTCTTATGGATGAGGCAAACTTTAAAGGAATACGGTGTCATTTGTGACAAAGTGCCTCTTTGGTGTGACAATGAAAGTGCCATCAAGATTTCTCTCAACCCGGTGCAACATTTCAAGACGAAGCATATTGAGATTCGGTATCACTTCATCCGGGATCACATTAGGCGAGGGGAGATCAAGCTCAAATATGTCAACACTCATGATAACCTTGCAGATATTTTCACGAAGCCCTTGGATGAAGCAAGATTTCGCAAGTTAAGGCATGAGCTAAATATCATTGATTCGAGCAATGTGACTTGAACCCGTGCACCCCCACCACACTCAACTTGTTGTCTAGTTTAGATGTAGGCATGGATATAGGGGGAGTGTTGTTCTCTCAATGAACTCTCCCTCCCCCCATTATGCGTAAATTGATCTAGTCCACTTTAACCATATTTTTATGGTACTAGTGCTTCAAGGACGAGTTTTGGTCATGGGTCCAAGGTTAAAATCTTCGCGACGCCATACCTCTTGACTCAAACATAGGTGGCCTCGGCCACCGCCCTCTCTTGAAGAGGTGTGTTCTGGTCCGTTGTTAGTGTGTTTGTGGCCTTGTTGGTCTTTCCTCTTTCTTGGTTGTGTTTTTTTGTTCCTTTTGAGCTTAAGCCGTGTGTCTAGAGGCCTGTGGTTGCTGAGCGGTACTACCGCTGGTGGTGTGCGATACTACTGCTCTAAGCGGTACTACCGCCCACCAGCGCGGTACTACCGCTGCGAGGCGGGGGCAGGGGGAGTTTTCTTCTCCCCCATACCCATTCGCTCGCCCCCACGCTCTGTTCATCTCTCCAGCAACCGGCGCCGCGGGAGGGCTCCGGCGGATCTCCCTCTCTGGGGCGCTCCTCTCCATTTCCTTCGGTGGAGACGATCCCCACCTTGTCCTCTTGCCATGGATGTCGGTATTGCCCCCGTTCCCTCTCTATTCTTGTCTAGATTTCCAATCTAGCATCTTAGGGGCAATAGTAGTTGCATCTCTAGATTTTTGGCCAAATCTAGGCTTGAGTAGGATGGAGAAGGCATCTAGGCAGTTTGGATTGGTGTTTGGTAGGAGTATTTTTGAATTTGGTAGGACGGTAGTGCTGGATCTGACCACGGTAGTAGGAAACTGGTGTTTCCTGTCTCGAGCGGTACTACCGCTCCCTCTGGAGCGGTACTACCGCTTGGAGCGGTACTGCCGCTCACAAGTCGCGGTACTGCCGCTCTCTACCAGGTTCCACCATACTTTTACTAATCAGTGATCCTTTTTGGTTGTGTTTGGTGGCTTATGCTCGTTCTTTCTGGTTGTTTGTGTGTTCTTGTGTGTGGTTCCAGGTGATGAGCTTCCTGAGCATCAGGCTCGGCGTATCAACCCCGGTCGTGCCACGTCAAAGCGGTACCGCACAACTGAGTCTGCAGGAGGTTCCTCAAGTGCTCCTCCTCCACCCCAACTCTAGAAGAAGCCTGGTGTCAAGCCGAAGCAATCTTGCAAAACTGTGCTAGAAATGCAAGCCAAGAAGTTCTGGGCAAGACATCGCCGCAATCCCTATGAGGCAGACCAAGATCCCACTTTGGTCAACCGCCCGTTCTGGAACAGGTTTCAGTTTGCCATCTTCTTTGATGTTCTCAAGCCCAAGAAGAACCTCTCTGTTAACGTGCACTCCATCGACACCGACCATATGGAGAAGGATCCTGAATACTTTGGTGAAGCTCTTCAGATGTGCACTCAACTGAACATTCTTGGTGTCATGCAATTCAACAAAGATTATGATGCTGATATTGTGGCCCAATTCTATGCCACGGTTCATCTCGGGACTGATGAGGACAGGACACTAACTTGGATGACCAATGGCAAGTTGCTTTCAGTCAAGTGGAAGGCGTTCATGGAATTGATTGGGGTGGAAGATCAAGGGCTTGCGTCTCCTGTCGGCTTTCGCCCAAACCGCAACACCACCTCCACTCACAAGCAAGCTCTATGGCCCTATTGCACTTTGAAGATCAACCCTGAGATGAAGAAGGAAACATATGAGCTTCCTGCCTTTCTGGACATTCTTCACCGAGTCTTTCGTGAGACTCTTTTCCCTCGCATCGGGAATCTGGATATGGTTCATTCTTATCTCGTGGACATGCTTCTTTTATGCCAGCGTGAGAAGGAACAAAACACCGGAGAGTCCCTGGATATATCCCATGTTATGTGGTCTGAGTTTTTATCTGCTATCTCCGAGCGCAAGTGCCCGATTTATGGTCCGTTCATCATGCTGCTTATTGAGAAGGCCTGGGATCGTGTCTATCCCAAGGTGATGCTAGAGAACGGGGAGTTGGTTTCTCACGACATCAAGCGTCTAAGGAAGAAGGACAACTGGGGCTCTCAGGTCCCTAAATCTGGAGTTCCTTTGTCTGCTACTGCCATGGAGACCGAGGAGGAGGCTGAGGCTGAGGCTGAGGCTGAGGCTGAGGATGATGATGACTATGTGCCTTCTGCGGCAGAGCCCTCTTGGGCAAAGAAGCTCAAGCTCAAGATGAAGAAGATGTTCTGCATGGAGGCTCACGGTCAGTACATGACTCATGTGGGTGAGAAGAAGGCCCGTCGTCATCACAAGTAGCTCATGCGTCAGTTGGGTGCCACCGTTAACAGTGGATCTGAGGACCAGCTTACTGAGGAGGAGGAGTGGATTCAGCAGCATTGCCCGTGGACCGGTTCTGATGCCGAGCACTTCCCGACCGACGATGGTGGCGCAGACGATCCCGCTGAGACCTGATATTTGATTTCCTCTCTTGCTATCACCTGGGGCTGTAGCAACACTCCCTCTCCTTTTTGGCGTCTTGATGCCAAAGGGGGGGAGAGTTTAGGGATTTGTGTTGTGTCTTCCATCGTTTGTGTTTTCTCGCAGTTTGCCTGGTTTGGTTTGTGTCTGGTTTGTGTCAGTGAGACCTAAGTTCCAGTCATATGGTGTGAGACATATGCTACCTTATCTTTCGAGTATCATTATCTATGTCTATCTAGCTTATGAGTTGCATGATTATCCTGTTATCTATGTTGCTCTCATATATCCTGCTTAGGTAGTTGGTCTCTAAAATGTAGGGGGAGCGTTGATCCTGGTATCTGTGCCGTGCAGTCCAAAGCACTTGTCTAGACAGCACACATCCAGGGGGAGCCCTTCTACATTTTAGGACGGTGGGGCTTTGCGCCTATCCTACATCCTTCATGTTTGTGCAAATCCCGTATTGTCATCAATCCACCAAAAAGGGGGAGATTGTAAGGGCATATTTATCCCCAAGATGTTTTGGTGATTGATGACAATGCTTTTGCGGACTAATCATGTGCATTGAGTTCTTTCAGAGATTCATCCTTTGGCACGAGACGATTACTTCCCCTCGGTGTTTTATTCAAGACGGTGTAGCTCCTTCGTTTCTCTGCTGGTGGTCTAGCTTCGTAGGAGTCACCATACTATCAAGAGGGGATCCGCTTTGGTAAGGCTAGGGTGGAATCAACACGTACACATCCTTATCACACCCGATGCTTCTTTCCGCTTCATTGGAGCTATCTTTCCTAATATGTGCCTGTCTATCCTGTCCCAGCGGTAGTACCGCCGAAGCTCGTCAAGCGGTAGTACCGCTCCCCGAGCGGTAGTACCGCTTGTGAACTTCGGCCGTAGTACCGTAGTGGTTCCGGGCTACTACCGCCTCGATTCTCGACCGCTGTTTTTCGTGTCGGGTTTTACGGTACTAGTAGCGACAGTAGGGGCGGTAGTACCGCTCCAAGCGGTAGTACCACCAATACTTCCGCGGTAGTACCGCTCTGGGGCCAGGACCCTGCATCCTCGTCAGCGCGGCAGTACCGCTGGGAGGGAGCGGTAGTACCGCTTATCAGCGGTAGTACCGCCCTGCCCAAGCGGTAGTACCACTCTGTGCGTGGCTGTTTGGGGGGTAACGGTTGGATTGTTTCCCCCACTATATAAAGGTGTCTTCTTCCTAAAAGTTGACTCACCTCTTCCCCCAAAAGCTCCATTGTTGCTCCAAGCTCCATTTTCGCCCGATCTCTCTCCCTAGCCAATCAAACTTGTTGATTTGCTCGGGATTGGTTGAGAAGGCCCCGATCTACACTTCCACCAAGAGAAATTTGATTCCCCCCACTAATCCCTAGCGGATCTTGTTACTCTTGGGTGTTTGAGTACCCTAGACGGTTGAGGTCACCTCGAAGCCATACTCCATTGTGGTGAAGCTTCATGGTGTTGTTGGGAGCCTCCAAGTGTTGTGGAGATAGCCCCAATCTTGTTTGTAAAGGTTCGGTCGCCGCCTTCAAGGGCACCAATAGTGGAATCACGGCATCTCGCATTGTGTGAGGGCGTGAGGAGATTACGGTGGTCCTAGTGGCTTCTTCGGGAGCATTGTGCCTCCACACCACTCTAACGGAGACGTACTTCCCTTAAAAGGAAGGAACTTCGGTAACACATCCTCGTCTTCACCGGCTCCACTCTTGGTTATTTCGTGCCTTTACTTTTGCAAGCTTACTTGTGTTGTATCTATTGCTTGCTTGTGTGCTAATTGTCATTGCATCATATAGGTTATCCACGTAGTTGCATATCTAGACAACCTATTTTGTTGCAAGGTTTAAATTGTTAAAGAAAAGCTTAAAAATTGTTAGTTGCCTATTCACCCCCCCCCCCCCTCTAGTCAACCATATCGATTCTTTCAATATAGATAACATGAGTTATTATTGTTGACATCACCCTTGAGGTGAGTATGTTGGGAGGAGAAACTATAAGCCCCTATCTTTCTAGGTGTCCGGTGGAAATGTTTTGCTCATGGGTACGAGGTGAGTGTTAGCAATCATAGAAGACTATATGATGGTTGAGTATGTGGGATTGCTAAAAGGCTCCAACACGTGACTCTTCATGAAAAAGATGATGAATTGTAGTTGCAAAGTTGACTGAGAACATAGTTTGTTGGGTTTTTTAGTAGAGTTTTTGCTTTATACTTCGATTATGTGATGAACTGTTACTTATTCATGGGAAGTATATGATTCAAGTTCAATGATAAAAGTCCTATGTTCAATTTTGTTCCTGTTATAATAATCAACAAGATGCTTCTATGTCCGTATTTTTGTTTTTATCGACACATCTCTCTCAAAGCATGTGGGCATATTTTTCGATTTCGGTTTTCGCTTGAGGACAAGCGAGGTCTAAGCTTGGGGGAGTTGATATGTCCATTTTGTATCATGTTTTCTTACTGATATTTATAAATTTTTTATCCATAATAATGCTTTTTGAGTAATTCTAATGTTTTTTTCTCTCATAATTTCCAAAGTACACCAAGAGGGAGAATTCTGGCAGCTGGAAATTTGGACCTGAAAAAGCTACGTCAGGCTACCTATTCTGCACAACTCCAAACAAGCTGAACCTTCACGGAGAATTTTTATGCAATATTTAAAAAATATATGAGCAAATAACTACCAGAGGGGGCCCACTAGGTGGGCACCCACCTGGGCGCGCCAGGGAGCCCAGGCGCGCCCTGGTGGGTTGTGCCCTCCTCGGCTCACCTCCGGTGCCCATCTTCTGGTATATAAGTCATTTTGACCTAGAAAAAATAAGGTGGGAGACTTTCGGGACGAAGCGCCGCCGTCTCGAGACGGAACTTGGGCAGGAGCACTTTTGCTCTCCGGCGGAGCGATTCTGCCGAGGGAACTTCCCTCCCGGAGGGGGAAATTATCGTCATCATCATCACCAACAACTCTCCCATCTTGGGGAGGGCAATCTCCATCAACATCTTCACCAGCACCATCTCATCTCAAACCCTAGTTCATTTTTTGTATTCAATCTTGTTACCGAAACTATAGATTGGTGCTAGGGGGTGACTAGTAGTGTTGATTACATCTTGTAGTTGATTACTATATGGTTTATTTGGTGGAAGATTATATGTTCAGATCCATTATGCTATTTAATACCTCTTTGATCATGAGCATGTTGATTATTTGTGAGTAGTTACTTTTGTTCTTGAGGTCATGGGAGAAATCATGTTGCAAGTAATCATGTGAATTTGATATGTGTTCGATATTTTGATAGAATGTATGTGATTCCCTTAATGGTGTTATGTGAACGTCGACTACATGACACTTCATCATATTTGGGTCTAAGGGAATGCATTGTGGAGTAGTAAATATATGGTGGGTTGCGAGAGTGACAGAAACTTAAACCCCAGTTTATGCACTATTCTGTAAGAGACCGATTGGATCCTAGAGTTTAATCCTATGATTAGAATTTATTATTAATATTTTTCTCGTAGTTGCGGATGCTTGTGGAAGGGTTAATCATAAGTAGGAGGTTTGTTCAAGTAAGAATAGCACCTAAGCATCGGTCCACCCACATATCAAATTATCAAAGTAGCGAACACAAATCAAACCAACATGATGAAAGTAACTAGATGAAGTTCCCGTGTACCCTCAAGAACGCTTTGCTTGTTATAAGAGACGGTTTTAGCACGTCCTTTGTCTAAAAAGGATTGGGCTACATTGCTGCATACTTATTGTTACTATTATTACTTGCTCGTTACAAATTATCTTGCTATCAAACTACTTGCTACTTACAGTTTCAGCACTTGGAGACATTATCTTACTGAAAACTACTTGTCATTTCCTTCTGCTCCTCGTTGGGTTCGCACTCTTACTTATCAGAAAGAACTACAATTGATCCCCTATACTTGTGGGTCATAGCGGCGTCCGTATTAAAGCGGCGGCGACGCCCGAGAGATCGCGTCCGTCTACGCCGCCTTCCCGTCCGGTCAAATTGCGGCATCAATGCCGACCGTTGCATGCTCTGGGTCGGCATGAATGCGACGCGGTAAGCGGCGTGGCGCGTGGGATGGAAAGCGCGGGAAGAGCGGGCGGATGGTTTGGGTGGGCCAGGGCGGTTAGAAATGGGCGTGATAACGGTCCGGGCTCCGCAACATCCCTCACATTTGTCTCCGGTTTGCGGGGGAAAACGCGTCCGGACCACTCCGCGAATCGATACAAGCCCGTATTGAATTGCTTCCGCGGTTCGAACAACACGATCTAAATGGTCGCGGGAGGTTTGTGGTTCCGCGTTCAAGATTCACTAGAAACAAAACAAAGAAAAACGCTAAAGGGAGCATTCAAGAGCGAATCTGTGCTCGTCATCATGCAAAGCTGTCACATGCATGGCGAAATACAGGGATAAGCATGGATCACGTTGCAATCCATCGTGTCATGCCGTCAGGCCACAGGTTGTCGCAATTCACCTACAGGACTGAAAGTTCGAAACTAGAGGCCCAGATTTCTTTATGTTTCAGGCCGCTAGAAAATGCTCATCTATTTCTCGTGGCGCAGGTGTGACAAGTGGGTCTACGTCAGTGGCCCGATCCGATCTCTAATAAACTTTGTGCATTCATTGGTACGCCTTTTGCTTAAAGAGTGGTGCAAGTTTTGTTTTTGGTTCAAAAGGGTGGTGCAAGTTGCCATTGAACTTTGTCCTGAATAAGTAGATGCACTGAAGGATGAGAATAAACCTGTATTCTGAGATACAAGAGATATGCGTAAACTTACCTGCTCCGGTGCTTCCTTGTCGGGACTATCCGGAGGCAGGTTGGTCGCAATGCTGCGGCGCGACATGTGACATGGGCCTGGCCCGCATCTCCGCCTGGATCTCCGCACGCTGCTCCAGCATGAGCACCTTGTAGTAGGTTATCTTGCAGCGGACCATGGCGGCGTCGGCGTTGGCGAGCCTCAAGGGGATGAGAATAGTGAGAGGAGGGGGCACTGTGGCACGGACGAGAGGGATGAGAATGAGACGACTTAGGGTTGTCTTGCCGTCCAGCTTAAATAGCTGGACTTGGTCCCTCAGGCGTCATGTCAGAGCGGCGCCACATGGCACAATGAACACATCCTCACCTAAAATTGGCGGAGCCGCCCGTCGGACCGATGGATTTCCGTGTGGGACCCGCCCTCTAGTTCGAGATGGCGGCCGCATCCAGGCGCGTCCAAATGTCCTCATATCCATCTCACATATGAGCTGGACATAGAATACTGGTCATTTTTGACAGGTTGGATAGCATTTCCCTGTCTATGCAGGGACTGGGCAGGCCCCAGGCGTTTGTGGCAGGTATAGGGGCTTCGGTTGTAGATGCTCGGAGAAAAGGGCACATTCTTAATTATGTAAAATATTGCTGTTTTATAATAAATAAAAACATGACGCGGATGTTGCACAACGAAAATGTCACCACAATTCAAGACGCAATCTTATTATGCAAAGCACGTTTAAGAGGACGACTGCCCACTTTGAAAAGAAAAGAGAGAGTCTTTGTCGACGGAGAGAAATAAATGGCCTTTGCCTTTTTGGATTAGGGAAAAACAAGGATATCCTTTAAACAGCCAAAGGAGCAATCGAGAAAGAACCAATGCTCGTCATTTTTGTCACATCGATGGTGCAAAAGGTAGATAAGAATGGACCAAGTTGCAGTCGAGCGTGTCATGTCACTGGTCGCCATTAAGAGCATCTCCAACAACCGCCCGAAGAGGCGCGCGTGGGGTAAACCGAGTTGCGCGGGACGTTTCGGCACGTTCCAGCGGTGGCGGGAAACTCGCGCGCGAGGGAACTGTTTGCGCGCGCGGGAAAAAGCGGCAGTTCGCGTGCTATTTTTGGCGCACCGCTTCCGGCGCGCCTTTAAATTGCGGCGCTCACCACGCGCCTATTCCACACACTTCCCTTCCTCTTCCGCTGCCACGCGCGCCCCCACCGCTTCCTCGCTGCTTCCGCTGCCACGTGCGCCCCGACCGCTCTAGCGCCCCGCCACCGGCACGCCACCATGCCGCCGCGCCGCCGATCAGCGTCGGGCTACCGTGGCGTCCGCCAGCGCCCCAACGGCGGTTTCTACTCCGAGATACGGTCCGGCGAACTTCGGCTCGGCCTCGGCACCTTCGGGACGGCGCGCGAGGCCGCCCGCGCGTACGATGCGGCGGCGTGGCGCCTAGGCAGGCCGCGCGCGCAGATGAACTTCCAGGACGTCTACACGCTCCAGCAAGCGCTGGACCGTGCCCCGCCGCCTCGTCTTAACACGGCAGAAGACCGTGCGGAGCACGCCGACCGGCAGCGCCGCCTCCTCGTCGCCCAGGAGGACGAGCGGGTCATGACGGAGTGGCGCCGGCGCCACCCGGAGGACGTCACCTACAAGCAAACCTACTGGTCAAGGCGCCGCGAGGAGGACGAGCAAAGGCGCCACGAGTGGCGGTTGGACAGGCGTTGACGGAAGGCCCTGGCGATATCGCAGTGCGACATCGTGGAGAATGGTGGGCAGGCGATCTTTACGCCTGACGATGATCGTTGGACGGACATATGGCTCGATACCTCGGACGACAGCAGCGAGGATGGTGATGATGATGATGGTGCCGTCGACTGGGAGTAGGTTGTAGTTGCACTATCTAGTAGTTTTTATTATCTATCTAGCTATGGAACTATGTAAAATATTTATGTATCGTTTTTTTATCTATGAATTTTATTTTAGTTTTATTAAAAAAATGTACGCAATGTATAGCGCGCGCTGCCTTTTTGCGCTGCCGCTGGAGCTACGCGCGCGCAATCCATTTTCACGCCGCTGCTGGAGCAAGCGCTGCCGGCCGCGCCAAACCAGGCGAACGGTGCGCGGTAAATGAGTTTTTAGTGCGTGGCGCGTCGCGCGGCTGTTGAAGATGCTCTAACGTACAGGAGCTCCATCACGCATATGCTGAATTGAAATGAGAGGTGCACCTGACATCTCTATTTCCCTTTCCCCAAATCAGTAGGAAAATGAAAAAGAAAAGAGAAAAACATTTACGTGGTGATAGGTGAGCCTGCTAGGTCTCCGTGCCACTCTAATCTCTGATGAATTTAGAGCATCTACACCCGGGCGCTCCAAACCCGCCTCAAATGCTCAGGTGGAGAGCCTAATCACTAATCGGTCACAAGAAAATCGATTCAGACGGGCGCCTCAAACCGGCCTTAAACGTATGGACTGACCGACACCTCTCATATCCAGCCCAAATAGGGGACGGATATGAGGCAGCCCGTGCGCGACTGGGCGCGACAGGGCACCCCGCTCCCGGTCATAGCGGTCCCACCTGTAGCCACCTGAAACTCCTTCCTCTCCCATCTCTGCATCCAAATTTTAGTCTCACCTCGCTCCGCGAGGGAGACGTCAACCATCTTAAATAGCCGTGACGGGGAATGGTGGCAAGCTTCTTTGTCATTGCATAGGTCGATCAATTCTCATTGTGTGAACGAGGTAGCATTTCATCAATTTATGATTGTTCATCGAGTGTCAAGTTCATCTCGTCCATATACCTTGATAGGCCTGCTATAATGAAAGAGTTTTTTATTTTGTTCATCAAATTTTATTATTGAGTTTGTCTAATTCACATCTAGATGTTTTTTAAGAATGTCACATCTAAGCTCCCACAAATATATAATACAGCAACAAGAAACAAAAAACTAGGACAAAAAATAAACCACAAACAGAGTGAAAATAAGTTTAGATGTGACATAACTATGTCACATTTAGATGTGTCCTAGACAGACCCTTTATTATTACCTACGCCCAGAAAGAGTTGTGCAAACATCACTGTTCCATTTGTGAAGGAGATACACCATGACTATGAATCTTCTCTGCTTAGACAAGATATCTCTTTAACAAATGATGCAATGATGATTGTGAAGGAAATATGCCCTATAGGCAATAATAAAGTTATTATTTATTTCCTTATATCATGATAAATTTTTATTATTCATGCTAGAATTGTATTAACCGGAAACATAATACTTGTGTGAATACATAGACAAACAGAGTGTCACTAGTATGCTTCTACTTGACTAGCTCGTTGATCAAAGATAGTTATGTTTCCTGACCATAGACATGTGTTGTCATTTGATTAACGGGATCACATCATTAGGAGAATGATGTGATTAACTTGACCCATTCCGTTAGCTTAGCACTTGATCGTTTAGTTTTCTGCTATTGCTTTCTTCATGACTTATACATGTTCCTATGACTATGAGATTATGCAACTCCCGTTTACCGGAGGAACACTTTGTGTGCTACCAAACGTCACAGCATAACTGGGTGATTATAAAGGTGCTCTACAGGTGTCTCCGAAGGTACTTGTTGGGTTGGCGTATTTCGAGATTAGGATTTGTCACTCCAATTGTCGGAGAGGTATCTCTGGGCCCTCTCGGTAATGCACATCACTTAAGCCTTGCAAGCATTGCAACTAATGAGTTAGTTGTGAGATGATGTATTACGAAACGAGTAAAGAGACTTGCCGGTAACGAGATTGAACTAGGTATTGAGATACCGACGATCAAATCTCGGGCAAGTAACATACCGATGACAAAGGGAACAACGTATGTTGTTATGCGGTCTGACCGATAAAGATCTTCATAAAATATGTGGGAGCCAATATGAGCATCCAGGTTCCGCTATTGGTTATTGACCGGAAACAGTTCTAGGTCATGTCTACATAGTTCTCGAACCCGTAGGGTCCGCACGCTTAAAGTTACGATGACAGTTTCATTATGAGTTTATATGTTTTGATGTACCGAAAGTTGTTCGGAGTCCCGGATGTGATCACGGACATGGCGAGGAGTCTCAAAATGGTCGAGACATAAAGATTGATATATTGGACGACTATATTCGGACACCGGAAGTGTTCCGGGTGATTTCGGAGAAAACCGGAGTGCCGGAAGGGTTACCGAAACCCCCCGGGGAAGTATTGGGCCTTAGTGGGCCTGAGGGGAGAGAGAGGGCAGCATCCCAAGAGGTGGCGCGCCCCCTCCCATGGGGAGTCGGAATTGGACTAGGGAGGGGGGCGCGGCCCCTCTTTCCCTCTCCCTCTCCCCCTCTTTCCTTCCCCCTTCCCCCTTCCTAGTTGGACTAGGAAAGGGGAGTCCTACTCCTACTAGGAGGTGGACTCCCCCCTCCTTGGCGCGCCCCAAGGGCCGGCCGGCCTCCCCCCTTGCTCCTTTATATACGGGGGCAGGGGGGCACCCTAGAACACACAAGTTGATCTTCGTGATCGTTCCTTAGCCGTGTGCGGTGCCCCCCTCCACCATATTCCACCTCGGTCATATCGTTGCGGGCTTAGGCGAAGCCCTGCGTCGGTAGAACATCATCATCGTCACCACACCGTCGTGCTGACGGAACTCATCCCCGACACCCTGCTGGATCGGAGTCCGGGGATCGTCATCGAGCTGAACGTGTGCTGAACTCGGAGGTGCTGTACGTTCGGTACTTGGATCGGTCGGATCGTGAAGACGTACGACTACATCAACCGCGTTGTCGTAACGCTTCCGCTTTCGGTCTACGAGGGTACGTGGACAATACTCTCCCCTCTCGTTGCTATGCATCACCATGATCTTGTGTGTGCGTAGGAAATTTTTTGAAATTAGTACGTTCCCCAACAGTGGCATCAGAGCCTAGGTTTTATGCGTAGATGTCATATGCACGAGTAGAACACAAGTGAGTTGTGGGCGATATAAGTCATACTGCTTACCAGCATGTCATACTTTGGTTCGGTGGTATTGTTGGATGAAGCGGTCCGGACCGACATTACGCGTACGCTTACGCGAGACTGGTTCTACCGACGTGCTTTGCACACAGGTGGCTGGCGGGTGTCAGTTTCTCCAACTTTAGTTGAACCGAGTGTGGCTACGCCCGGTCCTTGCGAAGGTTAAAACAGCACCAACTTGACAAACTATCATTGTGGTTTTGATGCGTAGGGAAGATCGGTTCTTGCTAAGCCCGTAGCAGCCACGTAAAACTTGCAACAACAATGTAGAGGACGTCTAACTTGTTTTTGCAGGGCATGTTGTGGTGTGATATGGTCAAGACGTGATGCTATATTTTATTGTATGAGATGATCATGTTTTGTAACCGAGTTATCGGCAACTGGCAGGAGCCATATGGTTGTCGCTTTATTGTATGAAATGCAAACGCCCTGTAATTGCTTTACTTTATCACTAAGCGGCAGCGATAGTCGTAGAAGCAATAGATGGCGTAACGACAACGATGCTACGATGGAGATCAAGGTGTCGCGCCGGTGACGATGGTGATCACGACGGTGCTTCGGAGATGGAGATCACAAGCACAAGATGATGATGGCCATATCATATCACTTATATTGATTGCATGTGATGTTTATCCTTTATGCATCTTATCTTGCTTTGATTGACGGTAGCATTTTAAGATGATCTCTCACTAAATTATCAAGAAGTGTTCTTCCTGAGTATGCACCGTTGCAAAAGTTCTTCGTGCTGAGACACCACGTGATGATCGGGTGTGATAGGCTCTACGTTCAAATACAACGGGTGCAAAACAGTTGCACACGCGGAATACTCAGGTTAAACTTGACGAGCCTAGCATATAACAGATATGGCCTCGGAACACGGAGACCGAAATGTCGAGCGTGAATCATATAGTAGATATGATCAACATATTGATGTTCACCATTGAAACTACTCCATCTCACGTGATGATCGGACATGGTGTAGTTGATATGGATCACGTAATCACTTAGAGGATTAGAGGGATGTCTATCTAAGTGGGAGTTCTTAAGTAATATGATTAATTGAACTTTAATTTATCATGAACTTAGTCCTGGTAGTATTTTGCAAATTATGTTGTAGATCAATAGCTTGCGTTGTTGCTTTCATATGTTTATTTTGATATGTTCCTAGAGAAAATTGTGTTGAAAGATGTTAGTAGCAATGATGCGGATTGGATCCGTGATCTGAGGTTTATCCTCATTGCTGCATAGAAGAATTATGTCCTTGATGCACCGCTAGGTGACAGACCTATTGCAGGAGCAGATGCAGACGTTATGGACGTTTGGCTAGCTCAATATGATGACTACTTGATAGTTTTGTGCACCATGCTTTATGGCTTAGAATCGGGACTTCAAAGACGTTTTGAACATCATGGACCATATGAGATGTTCCAGGAGTTGAAGTTAATATTTCAAGGAAATACCCGAGTTGAGAGATATGAAGTCTCCAACAAGTTCTATAGCTAAAAGATGGAGGAGAATCGCTCAACTAGTGAGCATGTGCTCAGATTGTCTGGGTACTACAATCGCTTGAATCAAGTGGGAGTTAATCTTCCAGATAAGAAAGTGATTGACAGAATTCTCTAGTCACCACCACCAAGTTAGTAGAACTTCGTGATGAACTATAATATGCAAGGGATGATGAAAACAATTCCCAAGCTCTTCGTGATGCAAAATCGGCGAAAGTAGAAATCAAAGAAAAACATCAAAGTGCTGATGGTGGACAAGATCACTAGTTTCAAGAAAAAGGGCAAAGGGAAGAAAGGGAACTTCAAGAAGAACAACAAGCAAGTTGCTTCTCAAGTGAAGAAGCCCAAGTCTGGACCTGAGCCTAAGACTAAGTGATTCTACTGCAAAGGGACTGGTCACTGGAAGTGGAACTACCCCAAGTATTTGGCGGATAAGAAGGATGGCAAAGTGAACATAGGTATATTTGATATACATGTTATTGATGTGTACTTTACTAGTGTTTATAGCAACCCCTTGGTATTTGATACTGGTTTAGTTGCTAAGAGTAGTAACTCGAAACGGGAGTTGCAGAATAAACAGAGACTAGTTGAGGGTGAGGTGACTATGTGTGTTGGAAGTGGTTCCAAGATTGATATGATCATCATCGCACACTCCCTATACTTTCGGGATTAGTGTTGAAACCTAAATAAGTGTTATTTGGTGTTTGCGTTGAGCATGAATGTGATTTGATCATGTTTATTGCAATACGGTTGTTCATGTAAGTTAGAGAATAATTGTTGTTCTGTTTACATGAATAAAACCTTCTATGGTCATACACCCAATGAAAATGGTTTGTTGGATCTCAATCGTGTGATACACATATTCATAATATTGAAGCCAAAATATGTAAAGTTAATAATGATAGTGTAACTTATTTGTGGCACTGCCATTTAGGTCATATTGGTGTAAAGCGCATGAAGAAACTCCATGCTGATGGGCTTTTGGAATCACTTGATTATGAATCACTTGATGCTTGCGAACCATGCCTCATGGGCAAGATGACTAAGACTCCGTTCTCCGGAACAATGGAGCGAGCAACAGATTTGTTGGAAATAATACATACTGATGTATGAGATCCAATGAGTGTTGATGCTCGTGGCAAGTATCGTTATTTTCTGACCTTCACAAATGATTTGAGCAGATATGGGTATATCTACTTAATGAAACACAAGTCTGAAACATTTGAAAAATTCAAAGAATTTCAGAGTGAAGTGGAGAATCATCATAACAAGAAAATAAAGTTTCTACGATCTGATCATGGAGGAGAATATTTGAGTTACGAGTTTGGCCTTCATATAAAACAATGTGGAATAGTTTCACAGCTCGCGCCACATGGAACACCACAACGTAATGGTGTGTTTGAACGTCATAACCGCACTTTATTGGATATGGTGCGATCTATGATGTATCTTACCAATTTACCACTATCGTTTTGGGGTTATGCATTAGAGATAGTTGCATTCACTTTAAATAGGGCACCATCAAAATCCGTTTGGGACGACGCCTTATGAACTGTGGTTTGGCAAGAAACCAAAGTTGTCGTTTCTTAAAGTTTGGGACTGCGATGCTTATGTGAAAAAGTTTCAACCTGATAAGCTCGAACCCAAATCGGAGAAGTGCGTCTTCATAGAATACCCAAAGGAAACTATTGGGTACACCTTCTATCACAGATCCAAAAGCAAGATATTCATTGCTAAGATGGATCTTTTTTAGAGAAGGAGTTTCTCTCGAAAGAAGTGAGTGGGAGGAAAGTAGAACTTGATAAGGTAATTGTACCTTCTCCCAAATTGGAAAGTAGTTCATCACAAAAATCAGTTCGAGTGATGCCTACACCGATTAGTGAGGAAGTTAATGATGATGATCATAAAACTTCAGATCAAGTTACTACAGAAACTCGTAGGTCTTCCAGAGTATGGTCCGCACCAGAGTGGTACGGTAATCCTGTTCTGAAAGTCATGTTACTAGACCATGATAAACCTACGAACTATGAGGAAGCAATGATGAGCCCAGATTCCACGAAATGGCTTGAGGCCATGAAATCTGAGATGGGATCCATGTATGAGAACAAAGTGTGGACTTTGGTTGACTTGCCCAATGATCGGCAAGCCATAGAAAATAAATGGATCTTCAAGAGGAAGACGGACACTGATAGTAGTGTTATTATCTACAAAGCTCGACTTGTTGCAAAAGGTTTTCAACAAGTTCAAAGTGTTGAATACGATGAGATTTTCTCACTCGTATCGATGCTTAAAGTCTGTCCGAATCATGTTAGCAATTGCCACATTTTATGAAATCTGGCAAATGGATATCAAAACTGTGTTCCTGAATGGATTTCTGGAAGAAGAGTTGTATATGATGCAACCAGAAGGTTTTGTCGATCCGAAAGGTGCTAAAAAAATGTGCAAGCTCCAGCGATCCATCAATGGACTGGTGCAAGCATCTCGGAGTTGGAATATACGCTTGATAAGTTGATCAAAGCATATAGTTTTATACGGACTTGCAGTGAAGCCTGTATTTACAATAAAGTGAGTGGGAGCACTACATCCGTTCTGATAAGTATATGTGAGTGACATATTGTTTATCAGAAATGATGTAGAATTTTCTGGAAAGCATAAAGGAGTGTTTGAAAGGAGTTTTTCAAAGAAAGACCTCGGTGAAGCTACTTACACATTGAGCATCAAGATCTATAGAGATAGATCAAGATGCTTGATAAGATTTTTCATGAGTACATACCTTGACAAGATTTTGAAGTAGTTCAAAATGGAACAGTCAAAGAAAGAGTTCTTGCCTGTGTTGCAAGGTGTGAAGTTGAGTAAGACTCAAAACCAGACCATGGCAGAAAATAGAAAGAGAATGAAAAGTCATTACCTATGCCTCAGTCATAGGTTCTATAAAGTATGCTATGCTGTGTACCAGACCGATTGTATACCTTGCTCTGAGTTTGGCAAAGGAATACAATTTTGATCTAAGAGTAGATCACTGGACATCGGTCAAGAATATCCTTAGTGAGGACTAAGGAGATGTTTCTCGATTGTGGAGGTGATAAAAAGGAGCCGGTCATAAAGAGTTACATCGATGCAATCTTTTACACCGATCCAGATGACTCTAAGTCTCAATCTGGATACATATTGAAAGTGGGAGCAATAAGCTAGAGTAGCTCCGTGCAGAGCATTGTAGACATGGAATATTTGCCAAATACATACGGCTCTGAATGTGACAGACCCGTTGACTAAACTTCTCTCATGATCAAAACATGATCATACCTTAGTACTCTTTGGGTGTTAATCACATAGCAATGTGAACTAGATTATTGACTCTAGTAAACCCTTTGGGTGTTAGTCACATGACGATGTGAACTATGGGTGTTAATCACATACAGATGTGAATATTGGTGTTGAATCACATGGTGATGTGAACTAGATTATTGACTCTAGTGCAAGTGGGAGTGTGAAGGAAATATGCCCTAGAGGCAATAATAAAGTTATTATTTATTTCCTTATATCATGATAAATGTTTATTATTCATGCTAGAATTGTATTAACCGGAAACATAATACTTGTGTGAATACATAGACAAACACAGTGTCACTAGTATGCCTCTACTTGACTAGCTCGTTGATCAAAGATGGTTATGTTTCCTGACCATAGACATGTGTTGTCATTTTATTAACGGGATCACATCATTAGGAGAATGATGTGATTAACTTGACCCATTCCGTTAGCTTAGCACTTGATAGTTTAGCTTTCTGCTATTGCTTTCTTCATGACTTATACATGTTCCTATGACTATGAGATTATGAAACTCCCATTTACCGGAGGAACACTTTGTGTGCTACCAAACATCACAACGTAACTGGGTGATTATAAAGGTGCTCTACAGGTGTCTCCGAAGGTACTTGTTGGGTTGGCGTATTTCGAGATTAGGATTTGTCACTCCGATTGTCGGAGAGGTATCTCTGGGCCCTCTCGGTAATGCACATCACTTAAGCCTTGCAAGCATTGCAACTAATGAGTTAGTTGTGAGATGATGTATTACGGAATGAGTAAAGAGACTTGCCGGTAACGAGATTGAACTAGGTATTGAGATACCGACGATCGAATCTCAGGCAAGTAACATACTAATGACAAAGGGAACAACGTATGTTGTTATGTGGTCTGACCGATAAAGATCTTCGTAGAATATGTGGGATCCAATATGAGCATCCAGGTTCCACTATTGGTTATTGACCGGAAACAGTTCTAGGTCATGTCTACATAGTTCTCGAACCCGTAGGGTCCGCACGCTTAAAGTTACGATGACAGTTTCATTATGAGTTTATATGTTTTGATGTACCGAAAGTTGTTCGGAGTCCCGGATGTGATCACGTACATGACGAGGAGTCTCGAAATGGTCGAGACATAAAGATTGATATATTGGACGACTATATTCGGACACCGGAAGTGTTCCGGGTGATTTCGGAGAAAACCGGAGTGCCAGAAGGGTTACCGAGGGGAGAGAGAGGGCAGCAGCCCAGGAGGTGGCGCGCCCCCTCCCATGGGGAGACCGAATTGGACTAGGGAGGGGGGCGCGGCCCCTCTTTCCCTCTCCCTCTCCCCCTCTTTCCTTCCCCCTTCCCCCTTCCTAGTTGGACTAGGAAAGGGGAGTCCTACTCCTACTAGGAGGAGGACTCCCCCCTCCTTGGCGCGCCCCAAGGGCCGGCCGGCGTCCTCCCTTGCTCCTTTATATACGGGGGCAGGGGGGCACCCTAGAACACACAAGTTGATCTTCATGATTGTTCCTTAGCCGTGTGCGGTGCCCCCCTCCACCATATTCCACCTCGTTCATATTGTTGCGGTGCTTAGGCGAAGCCCTGCGTCGGTAGAACATCATCATCGTCACCACGCCATCGTGCTGACGGAACTCATCCCCGACACCCTGCTGGATCGGAGTCCGGGGATTGTCATCGAGCTGAACATGTGCTGAACTCGGAGGTGCCGTACGTTCGGTACTTGGATCGGTCGGATCATGAAGACGTATGACTACATCAACCGCGTTATCATAACGCTTCCGCTTTCGGTCTACGAGGGTACATGGACAATACTCTCCCCTCTCGTTGCTATGCATCACCATGATCTTGCGTGTGCGTAGGAATTTTTTGAAATTACTACGTTCCCCAACAGATTGAAGCTTATCGCTTCTGGACGACCCCGGCTATTTAAGCCGGTTGACTAGCTCCTCAGAGGCGAGGTGAGACTAAGCATCTGAAACTAGGCTACTCCCAGTCGTCCCAACATGATCGATGTGCATGTGTTTGCATGTACTGAGTGTTTCAGATATAGGGTTTGTGATTGCAAATGGCCAAATTTGAGGCCCGTGGATCACTGTGTGCGGACGCGTCCGCGGATGTTTGAGGGTCCAAAATTACAAGTTGCGGCTGTAGATTTTTTTTTGGAGGCAGAGTTGCGGCCGTAGATGCTCTTACATGGTTCATATTTATATGATTTAAAATTGAGAAAGAAAAAGCAAACTAAGCCGGGCTCAAAAGGTATGGTTTTTTAGTGGAATCAACCCACCAGGATTCAAGTCATGGACTTAGCATTGGTGCTCGTATTTTTCTGAATTTATTTCAGATTTTCTAGCGATTCTCGCTTAGGCCTTGTTCGGATAAACCTCTCCTGGAGGGGATTGGAGAGGTTTGGAGGGGATTGGATGAGATTTTGACTTGTATGGGATTTAATCCACCTCAATCCACTTCAAACCCCTTCAATTTTATTGCAACCGAACAAGGCCTTAGTGGGAGGAGACATTCTAGTCAACCACGGAGGTGTCTGTGGTGGCTTGGTCAGTCACAAAATGATTCTCTCGAAGGTACTCATAAGGGCAGGGAGTGTGTGTGTGTGTGTGTTTATAGGGTGAGTGTATGTGTGTATGTATATGAGCATTTGCATCTGTACTATGTTAAATAAAAATGAGCGAAAAATTACCGTGTCAATTTTTTTAGAAACAAAATGATGACATGTATCAATGCTTAAATGAAAGCTGGTTTATTTTTTCGAATGTCCCTCCATACACCATGCACCGCTTCTTTGAATTTTTCCTTAGCGGACTTCATAAAGGAAAGGTAGGATGACCTAAAAAAATAATCTCTGCGGGTACCGCACGCATAACTTAGCACAACTAGAAAAAGTAAGCTAAGAGCATATGCAGCCGCCCCCTCCCCCCAGGAGGCATAAAAATCGCCGCCAGGGGCATGCCGGCGGTATAATCGGGTCTGGGGCGGTTGGGCACCCAACCGTCGCCCCCAGGCACCGATGTCGGCCCATTTTTCGGCCCACTTTTGGCGAAAAATGGCCCGATATCGGTGCGAATCGGCCCATATTCGGGATGGTTCGGCGTGAATTCTCAACATAAATATTTTTTACCACATAGTTCATCTCAGAAAATCAATAGAAATAAAATAGTTCAACAACAAATAATTCAATACAAATTATATAGTTCAACAAATAAAAACTCATTTTTCATCACACGTCGAGCTAGGCGTCGCCCTTGATCCTCCATAGGTGCTCCACCAAATCCTGCTGCAGTTGTTGATGCACCTGTGGGTCTCGGATCTCCTGACGCATATTGAGGTAGGCAGTCTAGGTTGCCGGTAGCTGGTGATCAATTTGGCCAAGAGGACCCTGCCTGTAGTATGGTTCAGTGTCAAAAACTAGTTCTTCCTGCTCGCTCTCAATGATCGTATTGTGCAAGATGACACAACAAGGCATGATCTCCCACATTTGATCTTTTGACCAGGTCTGAGCAGGGTATCAGACAACTGCAAATCGAGATTGGAGCATACCAAATGCCCGCTCGACATCCTTCCTGCAAGCCTCCTGGGCCTTGACAAAGTGGGACTTCTTGCCTCCTGGTATAGTGTTTGAGATAGTCTTCACAAATGTTGACCATCTCGGATAGATGCCATCAGCTAGGTAGTACCCTTTGTTGTAGTGCGGCCCATTGACCTCGAAGTTCACCGGAGGAGAATGACCTTCAACAAGCTTGGCAAAGACAAGGGAGCACTGCAGCATGTTGATGTCATTGTGAGTTCCTGGCATCCCAAAGAAAGAGTGCCAAATCCAGAGGTCTTGTGTGGCCATTGCCTCAAGTACCACACTGCTGTTGGGAAACGTAGCATGCAATTTAAAAAACATTCTACGCTCACACAAGATCTATCTAGGAGATGCATAGCAACAAGAGGGGGAGAGTGTGTCCATGTACCCTCGTAGACCGAAAGCAAAAGCGTTAACTTAACGCGGTTGATGTAGTCGAACGTCTTCTCGAATCAACCGATCAAGTACTGAACGTACGACACCTCCGAGATCTGCACACGTTCAGCTCGATGACGTCCCTTGAACTCTTGATCTAGCAGTGTCGATGGAGTCGATGAGTTCCGTCAACACAACGGCGTGATGAAGGTGTTGGTGATGTGATCCACGCAGGGTTTCGCCTAAGCACTACAATGATTTATCGGAGTAAACGGTGTAGGGGGCACCGCACAGGCTAAGACAATTGTGTGCTTTGGGGTGCCCCCTGCCCCCGTATATAAAGGAGGGGGTAGGAGGCCGGCCCTTGGGGTGCGCCAAGGAGGGGGGACTCCTACTAGGACTCCCACTACTGCAGGATGCTGCTAACGCGACACTACGATCAGAGACCCTTCGAGAAACTGTGTGCGATGCAATAATCGCAAACGGTGGTGTCAGAGAACCGTCAAAAATGTCCAAAACGTTTGTGATGACGAATGCATCAAACACGGTTCAGATTTTAGTTACGTGTGCGACGCAGGGCATACGGTTCAGTTCAATTAACTGTTTGCGATGAGGAGTAACAAAAGAATGGGCAACCAAATGAAGGCGTGTGTGATACACAACATACGGTTCACTAGGATGAGATGTTTGTGATTAGGCAACACAAAAGAAACGGTCAGCCAGATCAAGGTGTGTGTGATATACAACATGCAGTTTACTCGGATGAACTATTTGTGTTGAGACAAGCAAACATAAATGGTTCAATATAACAAGATGTGTGTGATACGCGGCAAACAGGTCTGTAATCAGAAATGTGTGCGAAGACCGATAATAACACCGACGATTGCTTCTAATAAGACATATGTGATATGCTCTGTCTACACAACATGTATTGGCCATTGGGGGACGGGCGGTCATCCGGATACGCCATAAGGATGAGAAGAGGCATCCTATATCACCAAGGGCTAGCTGTTCCACCAGTAGCTCATGTAATAGAACTCTCAAGTTAAATGTGCTCAGACTGGAGCAGCCATCAGATGGGTGACTGGATGGGAAGTTGTGTTGATGTTAAATTAACTGATAGGGTGGGTCTTTTCTGTCAAATGACCGAAATGAACCATCCTCTCAGCTAATTTAACCTCGAGGTCCTTGTTTTTATTTTTATTTTATTTTTTAACATATGTTAAAGAAGGTCTACCGCATTACTTTTTGACAATGTGTATACATGGCATACAGTTGATCCACCCGACCTGTTTGTGATGGAATAAGCCGTGTGTGTTGTGGGCAAATGCTTGCTAGTGTACAACCGTTTGTGATTGGTGAATTCATCACTGACGAGTTCCCTAGTGTGGTCTATGTTCATATCATCATGTGCACATATATGTACGTATCCTTTCGTCCTTCCCTCGCACGTCTTATCACCCCGGTGTCGTAGATGGTTCGAGTGCAAGCTTGAGCAGCGTGCGGGGGCGTTCTCTTGGCCAAACAATGTTGGGCCCGTTCCCGCGCAACCGCGCAGGTTCCCGCGCAAGCTTCCTGCCTGACTCGGTGAAATCCCCCAAAATCCCAATGCTTATTAGCCTACTATATAAACCCTCACGGCTGGCGAATCCCGCGTTGCATTTTCCCCTCCCTCCCTGTAGCTTATCTCGTCCGCTTCTCCCAAAATCAGCAATGGCACCGGACCGTTGTCATCGCTCAGCCACTCCGCCATCATCAGAGCACAGCTCCAGCTGGGAGGCTACACCGCGGCGGCGGCGCAGTCCCCGGTGTAGTGTAGTGAGCGCGGCGTCCCAGTTGGGTGTGCGCGAAACACGACACGCTCGTCCGCCGGTACCCGTCGGCAGCTGTTGTCGGCTGCTGTTGCTGCCACAGCTCCGTTGAAAGCCAGGGCCATCACCCGCTCCGCCGCTGTGGCCATCACCCGCTCCGCCGCTGTGGCCATCACCCTACTGCCGGCCATCATGGCCATCACCCACTTCGCCACCGCGGCCCAAAGGCGGGAGGTGGTGGTCGTGGCCGCCACCCCATCATCGTCGGTAGTGGCCGCTAGCCCGCCGTCGACCACCGGGATCATCACCCGCTCGGCCACCGCCGCCCGCAGGAGGGAGGCGGAGGTGGAGGTCCGCACGTGCGGTAGCGACCTTGTGCGCTACATCGAGTTCCTGCGGGAGGAAGAGGAGCGCCTCGTCGAGCATGCAAAGAGCCTTACCGCCGCCATGGCCGCGACACAAGTCGATGCAGAGGTGAGGAATCAGGAGATCTATGAGGAGAACCACCACTTCGAGAGGGGTCGTCTGGAGCGGCAAAGGGTGTTCGAGGTGAGCATCGCTGAAGGTGCAGCAGTGGCAGACACCGTATTGCAGTTGTCCAGTTCGTCGGTAGCCTCCTCCTCCTCTTCCTCTTACTGAGCGCGCTCGGCAGGAGAGGCTGCCGGAAGTAGTACAAAGCCACTCCGTATTAGTATTTGGGGGCTATTTTGTTCAGTTCATCTGACTATAGATGTGGTGGAACTGTACAATGTACTTCAAATTAGCCAGTATATATATAGTTGAACTAGCTATTTCAGTACATCATTGGCAACAATTAGGGAAAAGTTTGGTCGGTTCAGCTATAAAGTTGAACTGTTTGTATAAATTAAGCACGACTGCTTAATGTATGAATGAAATCTATGCTTAATTACTGAATTTTAGTTGCAAAAATTAGATAGTGCTAGTGATTTTTAGCTGCATATTTTGACAAATTGTAGTGTTATAACGATTGACAAATGGCAATGTTACTAGATCAACAAATGTCAATCTTTCCAGTTTGACAAATGATAATATACCCAATATGACAGATGCAAGTCTTACCAAACTGTCTGTACGTGGTTGCACACGGGTCATCTGAAAAAACCGTTTGCGTTGAAGGGAGGTAGAAATCCTGCTTGCCAAATTTTCTCCTGGCTTAGCGCCGAAGTCTCGCTTTGCATACCTTATTCAATCTAAACCGTTTGCGTTGAAGAGATGCACAAATCCTACGCAACAAATTTTCCCTTGGCTTACTGTGGAAGACCATAGCTCTCACTTTGCATACAGGTGTTCTATCTAAAATGTTTGCGATGAAGAGCTGCACAAATCCTGCTCGGCACATTTTCCCTTGGCTTACTAGGGAAGATGTCAGTGTACATACGGGTGTTCTATCTAAAACGTTTGTGATGTTAGAGTGGTAGCTAGTTGTTTCAAAATGCCTTTGTTGACTGTTATTCGAGTGCGCCTTCTCTCAAAATGGACACGAAAATTACCACAGCATGTCGGGTGCAATTCCAAGATAGCATGCCAAGCTTCATGAATTTCAGACGAGTTTTGGATTTACTAGAATTTAAAAACAAAGTATCTCAACGTTTTGCCGGCAGTCAATAGTGCTGGTGTTTGAAATTCATTCCCATTTCTTGCATGAGACCTAAGCATTCACCCAAGGATGCAAAGATTTTTCAACCAATTTATATGCACTGGAGCTTGCCTATGTAGTTCAAATTTGAATTATGCACATAAAATGCCTAGAAAACCCAGTTAATATATAAAAATGTCCAAACAAACCCCAAAAATTCCAAAATTTAACATAACACTCCTGTTGTTCTATGTTGACACTAGAAATTTTTTGAAAGCAATAACAGACAATGGGTATCATTTCGTCCGCAAAGGTGGCATGTTCCCTACCGAAACCATCAAGCTTGTTGTGAGAAGCTCTGGTTTGTGAGCAGCTTATACCCAAACCTACCCCAAATGGGACAAAAAAATACCATGGCATGTCGGGTGCCATTCCATGATAGCATGCCAGATTTCATGAATTTCAGACGAGTTTTGGATTAACTAGAATTTAAAAACCAGGTATCTCAATGTTTGCGGCCGAGTGACGGTGGCAGGGTGTTTGACATTCATTCCCATTTCTTGCATGAGACCTAAGCATGCAAACAAGGACACATATTTGAATTTTCAACCAATTTATATGCATTAAAGCATGTGCATGTAGTTCAAATTTAAATTATGCACATAAATGCATTGAAAGGTCAATTAATGCATAAAAATGTCCAAACGAACCCCGAAAAAATCCAAAATTTAACACAACACTCATGTTGTTCTATGTTGACACTAGAGAAAAAATTGAAATCACGAAGGGGCAATGGATATCGTTTCGTTCAGAAAGGTGAAACGTTCCCTACGTAACCATGAGGCTTGTTGCGAGAAGCTCTGGTTTGTGAGAAGCTTATACCCCAACCTGCCCCAAATGTGACAATATTTTTACCATTGCATGTTGCTACCGTTCCATGATAGCATGTCAAGTTTCATGAATTTCAGACGAGTTTTCGATTTACTAGAATTTTAAAACCATGTATCTCAATGTTAGCGGCCGAGCGACGGTGGCAAAGGTGTTTGATATTCATTCCCATTTCTTGCATGGGACCTAATGTTGCAACCAAGGACACACATTTGATTTTTCAACCCGTTTATATGCACTGGACCATGTGCATGTAGTTCAAATTTGAATTATGCACATGAATGCATAGAAAACTCAGTTAATGTATAAAAATGTCCACGTGAACCCCGAAATATCCCAAAAAATTGCAAACACTCATGTTGTTCTATGTTGACATGAGAAAAATTTTGAAAGTAAGAAGATGCAACAAATATCGTTTCGTCCCCCAAGGTGGCACGTTCCCTACCGAAACCATCATGCTTGTTGTGAGAGAAGCTCTGGTTTGCGAGAAGCTTATACCATATCCTGGCCCAATTGGGACAATATTTTTTTACCCCAGCATCTTGATGATGTTCCATGATAGCATGCCAAGGTTCATGAATTTCAAAGAGTTTTGTATTTACTAGAATTACAAAAGCAAGCACCTCAACACTTGCCGGAGAGCCACGGTGTCGTGGTGTTTGAAATTCATCCCCATTTCTTGAATGGGACCCATGGGCACATATATCATTTTACAACCCATTTTGGTGCACCAGAGCATGTGCATGTGGTTTAACTTTGAATTTTGCACATGAAATGCTTAGAAAACCAAGTTACCATGTGAAAATGTCCAAACGAACCCTGAATAGTTCCAAATTTTTTGACGACACACCTATAGTTGCATGTTCACTACAGATAGAAATTCTAGCAATTCAAACACCATCCTTTGCAGCTGTGACCCCATTATGTAATTCAAATCAAGATGAAAAATCAAGTAGATCCCACACAGTTTATTATCACCAACCATGTGAGATGCGGTACAAAGTATCCTGGAGCATCGTGAGTGTATAGTACGCATATGGCTTACGCGAGAAGGTTCATCGGCTACAGTCCATAGCCAGCGTGTCAAGCACACTAGCTCACTCCCCAAATATCATTTCACTGTTCAATCGTCGCTGGTGAAAGATGGGGACATGGACCTGCGTCCCGAGGGCAACTTTGGCGGCCCACTCCGGCGAGAGCGCGGCCGCAGCCGCCAGGCGCGTGCTAACAAGCTTCGTGAGGGCGACCGGGCGGCCAAGGCAGCCCAAACGGCCGATGTTGCTTCTCAGGCGGTGGCAGCAACATCTGCCTCGGGGATAGCAAATGGCGAGAGCGGCACAACAACTGTCATTTCGCGGCGACGGCCTTAGCCCTGATGGAGGCCGCCCAGGACCATGTCGAGGCCGCCCATGATACGTCCATTTTGCATAATGCTTTTATATCAATATTTATTGCATTATGGGCTGTTATTACACATTATATCTCAATACTTATGGCTATTCTCTCTTATTTTACAAGGTTTACCATGAAGAGGGGGAATGCCGGCAGCTGGAATTCTGGCTGGAAAAGGAGCAAACATTGGAAACCTATTCTACACAACTCCAAAAGTCCTGAAACTCCATGAAACAACTTTTTGGATTTATTAAGAATTTATGAGCGAAAGAAATAGGCCAGGGGACCCACACCCAGTCCAGGAGACAGGGGGGTGCGCCCCCCTGTAGGGCGCGGCCCCCCATCTCCTGGGCCCCCTGGTGAGCCTCTGGCGTTCATCTTCTGCTATATCATCACTCTTTCCCTGGAAAAAATCGTGGGCAAGCTTACGGGACGAAACTCCGCCGCCACGAGGCGGAACCTTGGCGGAATCAATCTAGGGCTCTCGCGAAGCTGTTCTGCCGGGGACACTTCCCTCCGGGAGGGGAAATCATCATCAACGTCATCACCAACGATCCTCTCATCGGGAGGGGGTCAATCTCCATCAACATCTTCACCAGCACCATCTCCTCTCGAAACGCTAGTTCATCTCTTGTATCCAATCTTGTATCAAAACCACAAATTGGTACCTGTGGGTTGCTAGTAGTGTTGATTACTCCTTGTAGTTGATACTAATTGGTTTACTTGGTGGAAGATCATATGTTCAGATCCTTTATGCATATTATTACTCCTCTGATTATGAACATGAATATGCTTTGTGAGTAGTTACGTTTGTTCCTGAGGACATGGGTGAAGTCTTGCTATTAGTAGTCATGTGAATTTGGTATTCGTTCGATATTTTGATGAGATGTATGTTGTCTTTCCTCTAGTGGTGTTATGTGAACGTCGACTACATGACACTTCACCATTATTTGGGCCTAGAGGAAGGCATAGGGAAGTAATAAGTAGATGATGGGTTGCTAGAGTGACAGAAGCTTAAACCCTAGTTTATGCGTTGCTTCGTTAGGGGTTGATATGGACCCATATGTTTAATGTTGTGGTTAGGTTTACCTTAATACTCCTTTTTGTAGTTGCGGATGCTTGCAATAGGGGTTAATCATAAGTGGGATGCTTGTCCAAGTTAGGGCAGTACCCAAGTGCCGGTCCACCCACATATCAAATTATCAAAGTACCGAACGCGAATCTTACGAACGTGATGAAAACTAGCTTGACGATAATTCCCAATGTGTCCTCGGGAGCTCCTTCTCATTATTAGAATTTGTCCAGGCTTATCCTTTGCTACATAAAGGATTGGGCCACCTTGCTGCACTTTATTTACTTTATTTACTTTTTGCTCGTTACTATTTATCTTATCACAAAACTATCTATCACCTACTATTTCAGTGCTTGCAGAGAAAACCTTACTGAAAACCGCTTATCATTTCCTTCTGCTCCTCGTTGGGTTCGACACTCTTACTTATCGAAAGGACTACGATAGATCCCCTACACTTGTGGGTCATCAAGACTCTTTTCTGGCGCCGTTGCCGGGGAGTGTAGCGCTTTTGGTGAGTGGAACTTGGTAAGGAAACATTTATATAGTGTGCTGAAATTTTCTGTTACTTGTCACTATGGAAACTAATCCTTTGAGGGGCTTGTTTGGGGTATCTTCACCCCAACCAGAAGAGCAAAGAGATGCTCCTCAACCTACTGAACCTTATGAAAATATTCACTTTGAGATTCCTTCGGGTATGATAGAAAAACTGCTAGCTAATCCTTTTGCAGGAGACGGAACATTGCATCCCGACTTACACCTTATCTTTGTGGATGAAGTTTGTGGATTATTTAAGCTTGCAGGTATCCCGATGATGTTGTCAAAAGGAAGGTCTTCCCTTTATCTTTGAAGGGAGATGCAATGACATGGTATAGGCTATGTGATGATACGAGATTTTGGAATTATAAGCGACTGAAGTTGGAATTTCACCAGAAGTTCTATCCTATGCATCTTGTTCATCGTGATCGTAATTACATATATAATTTCTGGCCTCGCGAAGGAGAAAGCATCGCTCAAGCTTGGGGGAGGCTTAAGTCAATGTTATATTCATGCCCCAATCATGAGCTCTCTCGGGAAATGATTATTCAGAATTTTTATGCTCGGCTTTCTCTTGATAATCGCAACCTGCTCGATACTTCCTGTGTTGGTTCCTATATGCTGAAGACTATTGATTTCAAATGGGACTTATTGGAAAGAATTAAACGCAACTCTGAAGATTGGGGTTCCGACGATGGTAAGGAGTCAGGTATGACACCTAAGTTCGATTGTGTTAAATCTTTTATGGATACCGATGCTTTCCGTGGATTTAGCTCTAAGTATGGACTTGACTCTGAGATAGTAGCTACTTTTTGTGAAACTTTTGCTACTCACGTTGATCTCCCTAAAGAGAAGTGGTTTAAATATAATCCTCCTGTTGAAGTGAAAGTAGTTGCACCTATTACAGTCGAAGAAAAGACTATTACATATAGTGATCCTATTATTCCTACTGCTTATGTTGAAAAACCTCCTTTTCCTGTTAGGATAAAAGATCATGTTAAAGCTTCGACTGTTGTTCGTAAGAGTAATACTAGGACCTATACACCTCCTGAGCAAATTAATGTTGAACCTGGTATTGCTATGATTAAAGATCTCTTGGATGAGGACTTAGATGGGCATGTTATCTCTTTCTTGGGTGAAACTGCTAATATTGCTAGACCCGATACTAAGACACGTAGACCTGTTGTAGGCACGCCTGTTATTTCTGTTAAAATAGGAGATCATTGTTATCATGGCTTATGTGATATGGGTGCTAGTGCTAATGCGATACCTTATGATCTTTATAAAGAAATTATGCACGATATTGCACCTGTTGAATTAGAAGACATTGATGTTACTATTAAGCTTGCTAATAGGGACACCATTAAACCTATTGGGATTGTTAGAGATGTTGAAGTCTTGTGTGGGAAGATTAAATACCCTGCTGATTTTCTTGTTCTTGGTTCCCCACAAGATGATTTTTGTCCCATTATTTTTGGTAGACCCTTCTTGAATACTGCTAGTGCTAAGATTAATTGTGAAAAGAATATTGTCACTGTTGGCATAGATGGTATGTCTCATGAGTTTAATTTCACTAAGTTTAGTAGACAACCTCGTGAAAGGGAACCACCTAGTAAGGATGAAATTATTGGTCTTGCTTCCATTGTTGTTCCTCCAACTGATCCGTTAGAACAATATTTGTTAGACCATGAAAACGATATGTTTATGAAGGAAAGGGAAGAAATAGATGAAGTGTTCCTTAAACAAGAACCTATGCTAAAACATAACCTTCCCATTGAAATTCTTGGGGATCCCCCTCCACCCAAGGGTGATACAGTGTTCGAACTCAAACCCTTACCTGATAATCTCAAGTATGCTTATCTTGATGAAAAAGAAATATATCCTGTTATTATTAGTGCTAACCTTTCAGAGAAAGAAGAAGAAAGATTATTGAAAACTCTGAAGAAGCACCGAGCTGCTATTGGATATACTCTGGATGATCTTAAGGGCATTAGTCCCACGTTATGTCAACACAAAATTTCAGTGGAGGAAGATGCCAAACCAGTTAGAGATCCTCAAAGACGATTAAATCCCAAAATGAAGGAAGTGGTAAGAAGGAGATACTAAAACTCCTTGAGGCAGGTATTATTTATCCCGTTGCTGATAGTGAATGGGTAAGCCCTGTCCATTGTGTCCCTAAAAAGGGAGGTATTACCGTTGTTCCTAATGATAAAGATGAATTGATCCCGCAAAGAATTATTACAGGCTATAGGATGGTAATTGATTTCCGTAAGTTAAATAAAGCTACTAAGAAAGATCATTACCCTTTACCTTTTATTGATCAAATGCTAGAAAGGCTATCCAAACACACACATTTTTGCTTTCTAGATGGTTATTCTGGCTTCTCTCAAATACCTGTGTCCGCGAAGGATCAATCTAAAACTACTTTTACTTGCCCTTTTGGTACTTTTGCTTATAGACGTATGCCTTTTGGTTTATGTAATGCACCTGCTACCTTTCAAAGATGCATGATGGCTATATTCTCTGATTTTTGTGAAAAGATTTGTGAGGTATTCATGGATGACTTCTCCGTCTATGGATCCTCTTTTGATGATTGTTTGAGCAACCTTGATCGAGTTTTGCAGAGATGCGAAGACACTAGTCTCGTCCTGAATTGGGAAAAGTGTCACTTTATGGTTAATGAAGGCATTGTCTTGGGGCACAAGATCTCCGAGAGAGGTATTGAAGTTGATAAAGCCAAAGTTGATGCTATTGAAAAGATGCCATGTCCCAAGGACATAAAAGGTATAAGAAGTTTCCTTGGTCATGCCGGTTTTTATAGGAGGTTCATTAAAGACTTTTCTAAAATCTCTAGGCCTTTGACTAATTTATTGCAAAAAGATATTCCTTTTGTCTTTGATGATGATTGTGTAGAAGCATTTGAAACACTTAAGAAAGCTTGATCACAGCACCTATTGTTCAGCCACCTGATTGGAATTTACCTTTTGAAATTATGTGTGATGCTAGTGATTATGCTGTAGGTGCTGTTTTAGGGCAAAGAGTCGATAAGAAATTGAATGTTATCCAGTATGCTAGTAAGACTCTTGATTCTGCCCAGAGAAATTATGCTACTACTGAAAAAGAGTTCTTAGCAGTTGTGTTTGCATGTGATAAGTTTAGACCTTATATTGTTGATTCCAAAGTTACTATTCACACTGATCATGCTGCTATTAAATATCTTATGGAAAAGAAAGATGCTAAGCCTAGACTCATTAGATGGGTTCTCTTGCTCCAAGAATTTGACTTGCATATTATTGATAGAAAGGGAGCTGAGAACCCGTTGCAGACAACTTGTCTAGGTTAGAGAATGTTCTTGATGACCCACTGCCTATTAATGATAGTTTTCCTGATGAACAATTAGCGGTTGTCAATGCTTCTCGTACTGCTCCTTGGTATGCTGATTATGCTAATTACATTGTTGCTAAATATATACCGCCTAGTTTCACATACCAGCAAAAGAAAAAGTTCTTTTATGATTTAAGACATTACTTCTGGGATGATCCACACCTTTATAAAGAAGGAGTAGATGGTATTATTAGACGTTGTGTGCCTGAGCATGAACAAGAACAAATCCTACGCAAGTGTCACTCTGAATCTTATGGAGGACACCACGCTGGAGATAGAACTGCACACAAGGTACTACAATCTGGTTTTTATTGGCCTACTCTCTTCAAAGATGCTCGTAAGTTTGTCTTATCTTGTGATGAAAGTCAAAGAATAGGTAACATTAGTAGACGTCAAGAAATGCCTATGAATTATTCTCTTGTCATTGAATCGTTTGATGTTCGGGGCTTTGATTATATGGGACCTTTTCCTGCCTCTAATGGTTATACACATATTTTAGTTGTTGTTGATTATGTTACTAAGTGGGTAGAAGCTATTCCAACTAGTAGTGCTGATCATAACACTTCTATTAAAATGCTTAAAGAAGTTATTTTTCCAGGGTTTGGAGTCCCTAGATATCTTATGACTGATGGTGGTTCACACTTTATTCATGGTGCTTTCCGTAAGATGCTTGCTAAGTATGATGTCAATCATAGAATCGCATCTCCTTATCACCCGCAGTCTAGTGGTCAAGTAGAGTTGAGCAATAGAGAGCTCAAATTAATTTTGCAAAAGACTGTGAACAGATCTAGAAAGAATTGGTCCAAAAAACTTGATGATGCATTATGGGCCTATAGAACTGCATACAAAAATCCTATGGGTATGTCTCCATATAAGATGGTTTATGGAAAAGCATGTCATTTACCTCTTGAACTTGAACATAAAGCATATTGGGCTATTAAAGAGCTCAATTATGACTTCAAACTTGCCGGTGAGAAGAGGTTGTTTGATATTAGCTCACTTGATGAATGGAGAACCCAAGCATATGAGAATGCCAAGCTTTTCAAAGAAAAAGTCAAACGCTAGCATGATAAGAGGATACAAAAGCGTGAGTTTAACGTAGGAGATTATGTGTTATTATTCAACTCTCGTTTAAGATTTTTTGCAGGAAAACTTCTCTCAAAATGGGAAGGTCCCTACGTTATCAAGGAGGTCTATCTTTCTGGTGCTATAAAAATCAACAACTTCGAAGGCACAAATCCGAGGGTGGTAAACGGTCAAAGAATTAAACATTATATTTCAGGTAATCCTATCAATGTTGAAACTAATATTATTGAAACCATAACCCCTGAGGAATACATAAGAGACACTTTCCAGAATGTTCCAGACTCCGAAAAGGCATAGATACGTGGTACGGCAAGTAAACCGACTCCAAAACAACTCTAATGGCAATTTTTATCAGTTTTGGATTATTTAAGAATTTTAGGAAGAAAGAAGTAGTTTGAAAGGGACACGAGGCTCCCACGAGAGAGGAGGCCGCACCCCCCCTGTAGGGCGCGCCCCCTGTCTCGTGGGCACCTCGTGTGCCTCCCGAACTCTATTTTCTTGTATGTTACGTATTTTGGTCGGTAAAAATTCATTATATATACTCCCGAAGGTTTTGACCACCGTATCATGCAAATATCCTTTGTTTTCGTTTCGAGTTGTTTCCGTTGCAGATTTAGAGCACCATGACTTCTCCCTTCTCCAACAACAAAGACAAGGATGCTTGGCTATTGAAGATAGAGTTGAAAAGAGAGGAACCAGAAGAGATCAACAAGGATGAAGAGATCAAGAAGGCCATGGAGATTCAAGCTCCGGTGGTGAAAGAAGAAGACATCCCTCAACCTTTACCTAACCTTTTCACCCCAACAGAGATTGAAGCTTTCAAGATGATTGAGTTAGCCCGCATATAGAACAAGTATCTCACACAGGAGAATATTTTGTTGAAGGATCATATTGCTGGGCTCAAGGGCATTATCCGCAAGTTGGAGGAGCTTTTACGCTCGATGTGCGATTATCCACCGTCATCATCACCACCTCCATCACCTCCGAAGAAATAATCACATGGGTATGGCCACTCCCCTTGGAAACTGCCAAGCTTGGGGGAGGTGCCCGGTATCGTATCACCATCATACTCCTATCTTTACCGCTTTATTTAGTTCGATCCTTTTAGTAGTATCTTGATCTAGTAGATTGAAGTTTTGATATCAAGTAGTTTTGAGTTTTGCATTGTGATCTCTTTATGTAAGCGAGTCCGTGTGCTATCTATAATAAAGATTAGTGTTGAGTCAAGGGCTTTGCTATGTTGCTATGATCTTGTGAAAGTACAAAGAACAAAAAGAGTTCATATTGATCTTATGGATAGTGATAACTTCACACATAGAAAGTATGAGGCATAAAAATTGTTGAGAGTTGATGAACGTAGCCTTGGTCATCGTTGCAATTAATAGGAAGTGATAAGGAAAGAGGGGTTCACATATAAATATATTATCTGGGACATCTTTTATGATTGTGAAGCACTCATTAAGTATGACATGCTAAAAGAGTTGATGTTGGACAAGGAAGACAACGTAATGGTTTATGTTTTCCGACATCTCAGTTAAAGTATATTGTCATTGGCCTTCCAAACATGTTGAGCTTGCCTTTACCCCTCTTGCTAGCCAAATTCCTTGCACCAAGTAGAGATACTACTTGTGCTTCCAAATATCCTCAAACCCAATTTTGCCAAGAGAGTCCACCATACATACCTATGGATTCAGTAAGATCCTTCAAGTAAGTTGTCATCGGTGCAAGTAATAAAAATTGTTCTCTAAATATGTATGACTTATTAGTGCAGAGAACATAAGCTTTGTACGAACTTGTTGTGGAAGTAATAAAAGTGACGGATTGCATAATAAAGGTCCACATACAAGGGGCAATATAAAGTGACGTTCTTTTGCATTAAGATTTTGTGCATCAACCCTAAATGCGCATGACAACCTCTGCTTCCCTCTGTGAAGGGCCTATCTTTTACTTTATGTTTTTACTTTATGCTTGAGTCAAGGTGATCTTCACCTTTCCCTTTTTCATTTTATCCTTTGGCAAGCTCCTCGTGTTTGAAAGATCATGATACATATATCCAATTGGATGTAAGTTGGCATAGGCTATTATTGTTGACATCACCTAAAGGTGAATACGTTGGGAGGCAACACAATAAGCCCCTATCTTTCTCAGTGTCCGTCTGAAACTCTATAACCACAAGTATTGCGTGAGTGTTAGCAATTATGGGAGACTATGAGATAGTTGAGTATGTGAGCTTGTTGAAAAGCTCTATTATTGACTCTTTCTGTTGTTACGATAAATTGCAATTGCTTCAATGACTGAGATTATAGTTTGTTAGTTTCCAGTGAAGTTTATGAACCATACTTGACATTGTGAATTGCTGATTACTTGAACATGGGAAATCATATGACAAAATCTATGTATGTTGTTGTTATTAGAATGATCATGATGCCCTCATGTCCGTAATTTATTTTTATCGACACCTCTATCTCTAAACATGCAGACATATTTTTCGATTTCGGCTTCCGCTTGAGGACAAGCGAGGTCTAAGCTTGGGAGAGTTGATACGTCCATTTTGCATCATGCTTTTATATCAATATTTATTGCATTATGGGTTGTTATTACAATTATATCTCAATACTTATGGCTATTCTCTCTTATTTTACAAGGTTTACCATGAAGAGGGGGAATGTCGGCAGCTGGAATTCTGGCTAGAAAAGGAGCAAACGTTGGAAACCTATTCTTCACAACTCCAAAAGTCCTGAAACTCCACGAAACAACTTTTTGGATTTATTAAGAATTTATGAGTGAAAGAAATAGGCCAGGGGGCCCACACCCTGTCCAGGAGACAGGGGGCGCCCCCCATGTAGGGCGCGCCCCCTATCTCCTGGGCCCCCTGGTTGGCCTCCGGTGTCCATCTTCTGCTATATCATCACTCTTTCCCTGGAAAAAATTGTGGGCAAGCTTAAGGGATGAAACTCCGCCGCCACGAGGCGGAACCTTGGCGGAATCAATCTAGGGCTCTGGCGGAGCTGTTCTGCCGGGGACACTTCCCTCCGGGAGGGGGAAATCATCATCAACATCATCACAACGATCCTCTCATCAGGAGGGGGTCAATCTCCATCAACATATTCACCAGCACCATCTCCTCTCAAAACCCTAGTTCATCTCTTGTATCCAATCTTGTATCAAAACCACAAATTGGCACCTGTGGGTTGCTAGCAGTGTTGATTACTCCTTGTAGTTGATACTAATTGGTTTACTTGGTGGAAGATCATATGTTCAGATCCTTTATGCATATTATTACTCCTCTGATTATGAACATGAATATGCTTTGTGAGTAGTTACGTTTGTTCCTGAGGACATGGGTGAAGTCTTGCTATTAGTAGTCATGTGAATTTGGTATTCGTTCGATATTTTGATGAGATGTATGTTGTCTTTCCTCTAGTGGTGTTATGTGAACGTCGACTACATGACACTTCACCATTATTTGGGCCTAGAGGAAGGCATAGGGAAGTAATAAGTAGTTGATGGGTTGCTAGAGTGACAGAAGCTTAAACCCTAGTTTATGCATTGCTTCGTTAGGGGTTGATATGGACCCATATGTTTAATGTTGTGGTTAGGTTTACCTTAATACTCCTTTTTGTAGTTGCGGATGCTTGCAATAGGGGTTAATCATAAGTGGGATGCTTGTCCAAGTTAGGGCAGTACCCAAGTGCCGGTCCACCCACATATCAAATTATCAAAGTACCGAACGTGAATCTTACAAACGTGATGAAACTAGCTTGACGATAATTCCCAATGTGTCCTCGGGAGCTCCTTCCTCATTATTAGAATTTGTCCAGGCTTATCCTTTGCTACATAAAGGATTGGGCCACCTTGCTGAACTTTATTTACTTTATTTCCTTTTTGCTTGTTACTATTTATCTTATCACAAAACTATCTATCACCTACTATTTCAGTGCTTGCAGAGAAAACCTTACTGAAAACCGCTTATCATTTCTTTCTGCTCCTCGTTGGGTTCGACACTCTTACTTACCGAAAGGACTACGATAGATCCCCTACACTTGTGGGTCATCAGCCCACACCTAGCTCCTGGCAGTTACCACACAAATCGAAAAAAGATTCTCCAACAACGGTAGGGAACCCATGGCCGAAGAGTTGGCAATCGCCGAGAGCGTTCGAGCAGCCGTCCGTTCCTGCACGGCATACCTTGCCACGACGGAGCCCATCAAAGCCCAGATGGCAGCCGCCCATGCCCAGCTCGTGGCGTCCTTTTTCAAAGAGATGGCGGACGCGGATGGCGAGATGCTTGCCGAGTATGGTGCAATGGATGCCATGGAGCCCCTTCCCTAGTCGACCATCGGGCGCGAGCTGGACATGGAGAAGGAGGCAGACATCGACGAGCACCAGCCGAGTAGTACTCTTTATTTTGTTTAATTAAGAGTGACGGTCTTTAATTTGTTAGAGTAATGTTTAGGCCAGCTAGCTCTATTTAATTGCTGAACTTGCTCGATTAAGAAGTGTGGGTGTGCTGTAGTCTCCTTTGTGTACCCAAATTATGCAATGACGTGGATGAGCACTGTAACAAGGAAAACTGGAACCAAAATTTTTGACGTTCAAACTCATCGCACACGGGTTAAGCTATCTGAATCGTTTGTGATGTTCATCATACACAGTTCTGAATAAGGGATCATGTCTGATGACACTTTGCGCGCCAGTTTTTCGCTGAAGCGATTCCAAATTTTTGGCTTCCGCGAAAATATCTACCTCCCCGCCCCCTCCCCCATACCAAAAGCCACATTTCCCCTGTTTCCGCCTTCCTTTCCAAGTTGAAACCTTCCCCCCTTGCTTGGAACGCCGCCCCCCTTGCCGACGACCCTCCTTCACGCTGCTCGGCCTCGCCTATCCAGACAGGCAATCCACACCCGAGCCCCATCCTACTCATTCTTTCACACCCCGCATGCCCCGACCGCTGGCGCAAGCGCGACACCTTCCACCCAAATCACCGATCCCTCCATCAAATAAGAACCGCCCTAAGCCATGGTGCACGCAGTATAGCCAGGATCTCAAGGAGCATTTGGCAGCGGAGAATAAAATCACGGCCGCATGCGCGAATGAGGTCGCGATGGCTGCCATTCGTGCCGACCCCCAGATCTTGGAGGAGCACCTTGCCATTTGCTAGCTATGCCGGTTAAGCATGCTCGGTTTACCCGTTGCGTGTGCTGCTCCTGCCTTTCCTTAACAAATTCTAGTGAATTGTGCTATCTACTTTTACCATGCAATATGTTGCTCGAGTGTATATGTTCTATATGTCGTGCAATGTGGTGCTCACTTATTAATTGTTTGGTTAATTAGTTGTCGTGTTCAGTTAACTGTTTGGTTCAATTCTGCAAATGTGATGTTCAATTCTTCAAGGTGCAATTTTTTATTGTCTTCCATGTAAGAAATAAATCGTTTTTCCTTTACAAATTACATGAGAAACAAATCCAATTGCTATATTTCCAAGTTGTCAAGTATGCTTGGTTTGGTTAACTGTTTGATCTTCTAGTATGTCATACATTGTGCAATGTGGTGCTCAGTTAACGTTTGGTTCATTTGTTGTGGTGTTTAGTTAACTGTTTGGTTCCATTCTGCAATGCAATGTTCAATTGTTGTGGGTGCATTCTGTTATTGTATACCATGTGATAAATAAATTGAATTTGGCTATACTAAATACATGACAAACAAATAGAATTGTTATATTTCCAAGTTGTTAAGCATGCTTGGTTTGGTTAACTGTCTGATCTTCTATTAGGAGTATGTTATATTGTGCAATGTGGTGCTTAGTTAATGTTTTGTTCATTTGTTGTGGTGTTTAGTTAACTGCTTGGTTCAATTCTGCAATGAAATGTCCAATTGTCATGGGTAGAATTTTGTATTGTTGTGCATGTGAGGAATAATCAAATTTGGCTGCACTTACAATTGCTATATTTCCTAGTTCTTAATGATGCTTGGTTTGGATAAATGGGTTTTCTATGTGGCTTGAATTAATTTGATGAATCTGCAATGTGCTTATTTTTCATCAACATATTTTACTAATAGCATGTGGACCCTCACTTAACCTGATCACTAACTAACTTGTATGTGTTGTAGGGAAGCAATGGGAAGCACTAAGGTTTACAATCGAGGTTTGCACATGCATGATCCTTTGTCTATAGCACATTATTGTGCAATTGCACGAACCATTCTAATACTTAGGTTTTAAACAATTTGGTCTTGCACATGTAGGTCCTTCTGTCAGAGGTTTTGACCCACTGTTCGACCCTTTTGCATATGGGGAAATGAGTTATCCATGAATATCAGTCAAATCAAGAAACTCAGAAAGATTATTAGGATAAAGAAATTAGCGACAAAAAATAATAAGATCTTTGTCTACACAATGAAGAAGACATCCGTTCATTATAGGATGGTACTAACTATTATACCTTGTCTTTTTTATTCCTTTGCCCCATTTCCAATATAGAGAAGATATTTATGCACATCCTTATTTTCAGGCCTTTCTAAAACAGTTCACTAATGATTATCTCTCAAACCACCTGTATGGACAGGAGGCGAGGAAGGTATTCATACAACACCCACGGTTCAATATTGAAGTGTTCCTGAAGAGGACGAAGGATGGAATGTCAATCATCCACATGCACTGGCCTAAAGTTGCAAAGACCTTCAACATCAATGAAGGCTCAATATTTTCCTTCCGCTTCAGCAGTTTTCCCGATGAGATGCATCTGTCTATGTATCGTCTATGATGCTAATTTTGAAAGGTTGTAGATGTTGCATGTGAAACTTGGTGCTGCTGCAGTTGTGTAATGTGGTAGCTGAGCGCTGCAGCTATATCATGTTGTACTCTGATGTATTTCAATTATGAAATCATGCTTCCTTAATATGGGAATGAAATATATTATGTGTTTAATATGAATGTCAATTAGATTAATAAATAGATTATTAATAATATGGCAAATTAGCTTGCTAATTGGTTTTTGCTATTGCAAACGGTTATTGAGAAAATACCGTGGGCGATGACCTAAGGCAACACACACAATTTCTAGGAATAAACCGTGTTAGATCGATGAACAATCACACACGGCATTCTCTTTAAAACTGTTTGCATTAGGCCACCTTGCGCAAACGTTTACCGCATAAAAACTATGTGTGAAGGACAGCCTTTGCCACACAGTTTCTTCTACGCACCGTGTGTGATGCATTCAATAACGCAACCGATAATTTTTTTTAATATTGTGTGCGATGGGAATGCCATCATAAACGATTTAACGAGGAAAATTGTGTGTGATGTACCTACGAAAAGAACGTTTTCCTTGCAGCGACTGTGTTGGATATATATACGAACGGAAACGTTTCGCGAGGACTGACTTTGTGGGATGTACTTACGACCGGAAATGATTTCGCTTGTATAATTGTATTTTTTAGCACTACTATACGTATGACCGTATTTGCTCGCTCGCCGGTCGCACACGACCTCATTTTGCTGAGCGTGTGTGCCAGGAGGGCATATCCCCGATGGTTTCTGTGTCGTGTGGGAAGGACCCCCTAATCGCCCACACTCACTAGACAACGGTTCCAAATGCCATCACGGAAAGAGGTATAAAACCATTTGTATAGCACCGACGCGTACTGGTGTCCACTCCTAGTAGGATTCACCCCCCCCTCTTTTTCCTTCTTCTGGAGAGGGGAAAGGAGGAAAGAGGTGGAGAGGGAGAAGGAAAGGGGGGCCGTGCTCCCACCCCTAGTCCAATTCGGACTGCATCAGGGGGGCATGCGCCACCTCGCGTGGCCTGCCTCCTCCTCTCCACTAAGGCCCATGTAGGCCCAATAACCCCTCGGGGGTTCCGGTAACCTCCCGGTACTCCAAAAAATATCTGAATCTTTCTGAAACCATTCAGGTGTCCAAACATAACCTTCCAATATATCAATCTTTACCTCTTGACCATTTCGAGACTCCTCGTCATGTCTGTGATATCATCTGGGACTCTGAACAACCTTCGGTCACCAAAACATGTAACTCATACAATACTTATCGTCATCAAACGTTAAGCATGCGGACCCTACGGGTTCGAGAACTATGTAGACATGACCGAGACACCTCTCCGGTCAATAACCAATATCGGAACCTAGATGCTCATATTGGTTCTCACATATTCTACAAAGATCTTTATCGGTCGAACCGCAATGTCAACATAGCTATTCCCTTTGTCATCGGTATGTTACTTGCCCAAGATTCGATCATCGGTATCTCTATACCTAGTTCAATCTCATTACCGACAAGTCTCTTTACTTGTTCTGTAGTGCATCATCCTGTAACTAACTCATTATTCACATTGCTTGCAAGGCTTCATATGATGTGCATAACCGAGAGGGCCCAGAGATACCTCTCCGATACTCGAAGTGACAAATCCTAATCTCAATCTATGCCAACCCAACAAACACCTTCGGAGGTACCTGTAGAGCATCTCTATAATCATCCAGTTACGTTGTGACATTTGATAGCACATAAGGCATTCCCCCGGTGTCTGGGAGTTGCATAATCTCATAGTCGGAGGAATATATATTTGACATGAAGAAAGCAGTAGCAATAAAACTGAACGACCATTATGCTAAGCTAACGGATGGGTCCTCTCCATCACATCATTCCACTAATGATGTGACCCCGTTATCAAATGACAACTCATCTTCATGGTCAGGAAACATAACAATCTTTGATCAACGAGCTAGTCAAGTAGAGGCATACTAGGGACACATTGTTTTGTCTATGTATTCACACATGTATCAAGTTTCCGGTTAATACAATTCTAGCATGAAAAATAAACATTTATCATGAATATGGAATATAAAATAACAAGTTTGTTATTGCCTCTAGGGCATATTTCCTTCAACTACAACCGCCTTTGGCGCCTTTGTACATCCCCTGCCAAGCAAATGGACAGTTCTTCCATTTCCAATGCATGCAGTCGATGCTTCCAAGCATCCCAAGAAATCCTCTTACTGCATTATGTGCTATGATACGAGCAGTGTCTTCAGCGTTGGGTGATCGCAAGTATTGCGGTCCAAACACCGCGACCACTGCCCTGCAGAACTTGTAGAAACACTCAATGGTCATGGACTCGGCCATGCGCCCATAGTCGTCGAGTGAATCGCTGGGAGCTCCGTATGCAAGCATCCTCATAGCTGTCGTGCACTTCTGGATTGAGGTGAATCCAAGTGTGACGGTGCAATCCCTCTTGCACTTGAATTAGCCGTCGAACTCCTGGATGGAATTCACAATCCTGAGGAAAAGCTTTCGGCTCATCCGATAACGGCGCCAAAATGTTTTCTCGCCGTGTAATGGAGTGTCGGCGAAGTAGTCGGAGTAGAGCATGCAGTAACCTTCAAGACGATGCCGGTTCTTTGCTTTCACCCGCCCCACCGCTGAGCTACCTCGCCGCGGCTTTTCATTGCTCGCAAGCAGGCCGACGAGGGCGGCGAGGACCATGAGATGCTCCTCCTCCTAGACGGCGGCTTCGGCTTCCTCCTCCAGCAACGCCGCGAGCGCCTCCTCGTCGTCCGAGTCCATCGGCGGGCCAGGCAGACAAATAGTCGAACACCTTGCGAGCGTGGTTGGCGCACACTCGCCGGTACACTGCCCTGCGCGGCCGATGGTGGAGAGGCTGCCGCGGAGAAACCTCTTCTCTTTTTCGGCGGGGAATGACCTATCTAGCTGTGGTGGGTGGTGGGCGGTGGGCGGCGCCGTGATCGGCAGGGTGGCGGCCGAGCGCGCGGGGGGTGGGAGGTGAATCTAGACGACTGGCTTGACTTTTCGCCTGACAGTGTGGCTCAGGCGTGTTTTTTCCTTGCGCTAGAGCCCCTGAGCCCCCCAGTGCGCCGGGTTCGGCCTGCGATCGCCGGACCCAAAAACGGGCCGAGCCGGCGGATTTTGATGTTTTGGGGGCGCTACTGGGGCGTTTTTTGGCGCCGACGCGTAAAAAGTTGCCTGGGGGGGCTGTTGGGGGCGCGGCTGGAGTTGCTCTAAGATTGTGTGTTAGGACTTAAAAAAATAACAGTTGGTACCCATTCGCTGACCCAACCGCCAGGGTTTCCCGTGCCTCCCGCTGGTGTCGGTGTTTGGCGCCGATCTGCCTCGTCTCTTGTGTCCTTAGGGCTATGGAGGCACGGTGGATCCCGGCCTTTGTCGGCTGGATGGTTCTATTTTTGTGTTGTTTTTAGTTTTGTTAGAATTGGTGTCTTGCTCGGAGAGGTGAGGCAACGACGGCTCTCTGATCTATGCTTCTCTTCATTGACGATGGTTGTTGTTCTATTACGCTGGTCTTGTCGGGCCTTAGCACGATGACGTACCGACTGTCTATTAAAATAAGATTTGCCCCGACTCTGGTAAAAGAAGGACGAAGACGGTGGCGCGCCTTCGGCTCGCTCTAGTGCTTGTAGTCATCGCTAAGTGTCTGCGGGTCTGGGTGTAATTTTCATTTTTTGTGTTCTTTGTAATATTTTGACAGTTAATGAACAGACCAGAAGTCTTTCCGAAAAATAAATAAATCGAAAAGGTAAGATAAGATAACCAAGGCTGCCCGCATCCATTTTGAAATTGGAAATAACTCGATTGCAATTTATTTTCTAAAAAGGAAAGCCAAGAAAAATCAAAAGCTAAGATTCCCAAAAGCAGAAGAATAGAAAATGAGAGAGAGAGAGAGAACAAATTCACCTTCGAGAAAACGGAAAAGGGGAGGAAGGAAATCCGCGCCGCCGCAATACCGCCGCGTGCGCCGGCGCGGAGCCGTGGGCTCGTGATCGCCTGCTGAGTGCTGACTCACCATTTTTCCCTTTTACCAACCAGCCAAGCCACCATCCAATCCCCGCTCCTTGTCCCCTTCCTCCTCCCTCCCACTTCCCCTCTCCCCTCTCCCCAAGCGAGACACAGCACCGACCAGAGAGGGAGAAAAATTCCCGATCAAACCCTCGAATCCTCCGCGGCCTCGTGGAACCCCACCCGCCGCAGCCTCGCCCTCCCCGCGCCGCGGTTCGGGATCAGGGCGGTTCGTACAGCCGGCGGATTCCGCTCGCATGGAGCGCGGCGTCTTCTCCGTCGAGGAGATCCCCGACCCCTTCTGGGGCCAGCCGTCGCCGCGCCCGGCGGGGGCGGCCGGAGGGGGCGGCGCGGAGGGCGCGATGAACCGGTGCCCGTCCGAGTGGTACTTCCAGAAGTTCCTCGAGGAGGCCGTGCTCGACAGCCCCGCCGCCGACCCTGCCCCGATGGCCGGTGCTAGCGGGGCCGGGGCCGCGCAGGTGAAGCAGACCGCCGCTGCCGCTGCCGCGGCGGCGCCGGCGGCGACGGGCGCGGTGGTGGACCCGGTGGAGTACAACGCCATGCTCAAGCAGAAGCTGGAGAAGGACCTCGCCGCCGTCGCCATGTGGAGGGTACGACCGTCAGCTCTCAGGCATCTTATTAGGCGTTTCGAATGCTACGCCGTGCTCCGAAATGTTTAGGCATTTTTAGATCGGTCATTGTGGTTACCTTATTATACTACTACTAGTAGTGTGATCTTACGGCCTGTGTGATCTGCAGAGCTCTGCATTGCCTGCCCGGTTCTAGGAATCTGTAGATGGTGTACAATATGACTGCTTCGGTCCCCGCCTTGGCTGTGATATTTCGTAGCATCTGCTATCTGGATGGGTTTGGGCGAAATCTGTCTTCATAGTGCATCATTTGTACCCCAAATAACAAAAACAAAACAAAAAACACAATGGTTTATCATAGCTAGTATAGAGATCACAGAATGCGTTCAGAGTTTGATGGTTCTGTGAATTTCTGAGTATTTCGGTGTCCAATGCGGCTACCATTTGATCACTTTTTCGTGAGTGTTTGGGTGCTCAGTTTGAATCCCTGTCGTAAAGCGGATGTGCTTGTGCTTTAGTTGGCTGATATCACCTTTTATTTGTCTTCTGTCTGTTTCCAGTTGCACGACCAATGATATTAGCTTCTTTTGTTATGCTTGGGAATTGTATGAGCTGTTGAGTTTTGATTTCAGCGCATTAATAATTTGATTTGTTCGTTAATCAGAACTTCTCTCCTTACTAAAGATGTGCTGTTAAGTTGTGTGTCTTTTCATCTTACTGTTATGTCATTGCAACTGTAGCCTTTTCAAAGAACTAACCCTAAAACACTCAACAACCTGTGGGGGGAAGACAACCCCCTGGGGGATTTTTGGAAGGTGAGGAACTCCCTCGAACACTCTCATGTGGGGAGCTGGCACTAAACGTGCCACTGAGGGGGATTTTTGTATGCGAGACCCAGGCTTTGAACCCGGGTCGGCCGCCCCACTATAGGAGGCGTTACCTGGAGCTGGATAACGTGTTCACTTCTAAGAACTAACTCTACATTTTATTGCTTTATTATACTCTGCTATTATATTTAAAAGGACAAGTAAGTTCATGTGCTTTTTCTTTCATTTTTAATGCACTTCTGTTATTCTGCTCATTTGTAACACTAGCTTGTGTCATTTCCATCCGCATTTCCATTTTTAATGCATTTCTGTTATTCTGCTCATTTGTAATACTAGCTCATGTCATTTTCGTCCGCAGGCCTCTGGTGCCATGCCTCCAGAACGTTTTGCAGCTAGTCCGTCATTGCCAAATGCAGATGTTCAGCATATAGGCACTATTAATCCCATAGGAGGTACTTATCTTCTGGTCACATCTTTGAACTAGTTATGAACCTGTGGTAGGGAATGAACGATTGTGCACCATATTTGCTTAATGGTTCTTAAATCTTTGATTTGTTACATCTTTTTTCTGATTCTCATAAAAATGGAAATATTCTATTTGAAATGAACAGTGTTAAATTGTATTTCTTGGAATCTTGTTAAAACATTTCTTTGCTGGATTGCCTGCTGGCAAGCGTGTTTATGTTTATCCTCTTTCCCCGACCTAGGAGGGCACACTCAGTATCCTGTTTTGAGTTCTCAAAAGAAATCATCCTGTTTTTTCCTTGAGCAGATAGACTTCAGTTTAACTGAGTAGTGTAAACCATAGTTCCCTGGCATCATGCTATGCCATGTTGTGAAACATAAGCAGAAAAGCATATTCTGTGATGCTGACATGGCATGTCTGGCTTTTGGACACATATTAGGCAAGGTGGTTCCAGTTCAAAACAAGCTAGCTGTTGGCGCAAGTGGGATGTCGGGTCCGCATCTGGTACAAAATGCCGATGCCCTTGTAAAGCAAGCCGCTAGCTCTTCTTCGCGGGAGCAGTCAGAAGATGATGATATGGAAGGAGAAGACGAGATCACTGGGAATGGGGTCCCTACTGATCAAAGACTGCGGAGGAGGTAATCACTTTTACCTACTTGTAATTATATGCACCATCTTGTTGTCTCATCATGCACGAATGCCCTTTTACCTCAAGTTAGCCATTTCTTTAGAATTTCCCCCCTTGCGTAGCTCTGTCAGTTTCCTGCAGTACCAACCATTCATCTCTTTGCCATGTTACACAGCAGAGTAATTCGTATGGTTGTTCTTATCTTGGCTATAGACAGAGCTCGTTGCTTATATGCTTTATGATTGTTCAATGTACAAGTTAAAGGTTAAAAAAAATATCCATGTCATATTTGTTAGATGACTTGTCTGATACTGATGAAGTGATGGTATCAAGTAAAATAAAAAAGATCAGGATGGTCTGCTTAGTACCTGACTGAAAATGATACCACAGTTAGATACAAGTATGCACAGCACACAAGGCGTATAGAGTGCACAACGGCATTTGGGTCTTTAGTAATGTCAAATTATTGAAGTGTACATCATGTTATAAGTTATAACTCCTGATGTTGTGCTGGGGTCTCTCTTTATGACGCTATTGAGCGTCCACTTCTTGGATATTATGCTAGCCTAGCTTCTTGACTGGTTCCAGGAAGCAATCCAATCGGGAATCGGCCAGGCGTTCAAGAAGCAGAAAGGCAGCTCACCTGAATGAGCTAGAAGCACAGGTCTGATAATTTACAATGTTGTTTGTTTGATGGACACATGATTCTGAAATTTTTGCCTTATGAAATTTTTGTTGTGGTTGGCTCGTTACAGGTATCACAGTTAAGAGTTGAAAACTCCTCACTGTTAAGGCGGCTTGCTGATGTTAATCAGAAATACAATGGTGCTGCCGTTGACAATAGGGTATTAAAAGCAGATGTTGAAACCTTGAGAGCAAAGGTATGCTCGTTTATTATATGTGTTTTGTGCCATGCATGTGTGTCTGTTGGATTGGCCACCTAGGCTTGTTCCAAATGACATGCCCACCTCTGACCACCCTATACCAAGTTTTCAGAGAAAGAATCTGTTGACATTGTATCGTACAGTCTCTGTGTTGGCCATTGTCAGCTCTGAACATACTTACCAATCTTCTCAATCTGACAATGGGAATACATCAAATTTGGCAGGTGAAGATGGCAGAGGACTCGGTGAAGCGGGTGACAGGCATGAGCGCTCTGTTCCCTGCGGGCTCTGACATGTCGTCCCTCAGCATGCCCTTCACCGGCTCCCCATCAGAGGCCACCTCCGACGCGGCCGTCCCGGACGACCTTAGCGCTTACTTCTCCACAAGCGAGGCCGGAGGTAACAACGGATACATGCCCGAGATGGCCTCCTCGGCGCAAGAGGATGACAATTTCCTCAATGAGGCCATGGATACCGGCAAGATGGGCAGACCTGACTCGCTGCATCGTGTGGCGAGCCTGGAGCACCTCCAGCAGAGGATGTGTGGCGGACCGGCTTCATCCGGATCGACCTCGTAGGAACAGCCAGCTTCTTCAAGCCAGGAAAGTCCCAAGAAATGGTTATTGGGCAGACACATATCTTGGTGGTGGATGTTGATAATCCTATGCTATTTGTTCTTTGGCTGTGACCTCTAGTGTCCTCGTCGCTATGTTTCCTGAAACACAGCAGATTTAGTAAAACTGTGCGTTGTCATTGCTGCCGGGTGATTACTTTGGATGGATGTCGTTTCTGGCAGCCTGCTTTCAAATATTTTGTCTTCTTTTTCTTTTACGAACATTAAAAGTGAAAGGAAACATAACGAACGAGAGATCCTGGCCACTAACATCTTCGCCTGTAGAAACTGCAGGAGCCTGAATCAACTACATAAAATCTTTATACACGGCATTAGGAATTCTTCACTGTTAAAGATGCACCCTTTACTTGGCAAACGTGGCTGAAGATGGCAGGAACAGAGAGTCGTAGGAAATGAAGAAAACACATAAAATTACCGAGAGATACAGAGCCCCCCTACCACCCTACACCGGAGCGGCGATCGTCGAGATTGCCTTATGCAGGAACCATCAAAAGTACACTTGTGTTCAGCGATGCATGCAAAGTTGATTGGAAATGACGCTGTAAATGACACCACACAAGTACACTTTGGAGAAATGCCCAAACCAAGGGATTCCATTGTCCATTACGGCAAAAATGTAAGGCCCATCACAGTCTGTTCAGAAATTATGCCCACTATGGCTTAACAAAACCAGTTCATATATGAGGTTTCTTCGCAAAGCGAACAATAAACAATGAATGAGGCCGTGCCTCGTAAGAAAATCCTAGGCTACATAAAGCTCATAAACATATTCATGTTACAACAAACGCTAAGCGCAAGCACCAGACGCCAGAACTCCCATCTCTTCATCAGCCAAAACGACTCCAGAGACGCAGCACAGGGGTTGCGGCGACCGTCGTCAAAAGAAAGCCCATCCAACCACATGTATCAAAGACACAATTCTATCCTCTTGTTCTTCTATCTCTTTTCGGGGGTGATATTTTGTACCTCCATTGCTGAAACAAACCCATGTATGTGATCAGTCTGATCTAGGGCGACTCGAGTTCTTGTGAGAGTTCTTGTACAGTGGCAGCACCGAGCGGCTGCCACGTTTCCTTCTAGCAAAGCAACGCCAGTAAAAAAGCCAAAATAATAGCAACAAGGCTATGGGGATCGCCCATCTGCAGACACAAAGAGTGGCATATTATTAGAGACGAAGGCAGCCTGCGAGACAATATATGGTGCTATTGTATATTTGTTACATTACATGGGGTTGAAAGACCTACCTGTCCAGATCGAGAAGTGGACTGTACACGATGGTTTCCCAGGATGAAACGATTATGTGCCAAGCTGGATTATAGTACAGCGATTCTGCTGACCAGAACATTCTTGTATATGTCTCCAGGAAGATAAACATTACCCATGCAGCAATTTCAAGTAGAAAGAACTTGATCACAAAGCGCCCAAGCACGACCATGACCAGAGCGAAGGTCACCAACCAATTGAAGAGCTTGTTATTGTACTCCTTGATGAAAAGAGCACGAGATTTGAGGAGCATCTGCATGCGATACCAAATTGGAGTTCAGTTAGATATTAATCATAAGTTTCAAAGAATTGAAGCGGCCAGTAGATTTGTGAGTAAAGACAGAACATAACAATTTGCAGAATCTGTGATGCGCTGTTATGTTATGATCCAAATTCAGGTATAAAGATAAAGGCTAAATTCTGATGAGCGGAGCGGAGCTCAGGCCGTCGCCGGTAGGCTTGGGCTGGAGCGGAGCGAAGTCTGAAGTTAGCCCATGTAGGGCCCCTTTCGGTGATGCCTGGGGGGTGGGTATGGATCAGTATTGACCTAGGTCACCTCTACTATATATCCATTGTAAGCCGCCGCACAGGATAAGTTGATCAGTTGTAAATCCCCGGCGTTTGTAACGTCACCCGATATAGTGAAGATTTGCGGGCTGGCGCCCGTGGTTTTTTCCCCTTCGTGTTGGAGGGGTTTTCCACGTTAATCCTTGTGTCCCTGTGTTTGATTCCGTTCTTCATCGTGTTCGATTGCATGTCGTATCTCTAACATGCACCATGATTTTGAAGTATGGCGTATCGAAAAGCTGATTCAACATGTCAGGGTTTACATGGCAGATGCAAAGAGCTGAAGCATAAGTTTTATTTTTGGATGTTTCTCAGGACTTGTTATGTATCTAGTTCATTAGTTTGCATGGTTCTTTTGCTATTCAAGGAACCAGTAGCAATGCGATCTAAGGTCACAAATAGCTTTACCCATGGGAGAAAATGTTACCAATATGGAAATGCCTGAATCTCTACCACAATAGCTAGATGAGATGAAATATGATACTGGGCAATGAATGAGTGGTAGAAAGAGTTCAACAATTGACCATAAATGTGCATAGGTGCTGCTGTATCCACTTGTCATGCAAAGTATGTTTGGAATAAAAGACAGACCTTTGACATCCTATGATCATATCTTTCCTTCGCAGGCCCCACACATTCCATTACAAAAGTCCGATTGCAGTAAAAAAAACCTGCATTGAACTTTGCCATGGAAGGAAGTTTCAAGACTTGAAGGTGATCCATTTGATCTTCACATTCCGAGAAACGTGCTTCGCAAAGCTTGGACGATTGATACTCATTAGCTAGAAGGAAGTTTTTGTACACCTACAAGGTACACCCTGTAAGTATGTAAATATATTATCTTGAGTGGAAGTTTATTACAAAACATGTAAGAAATGGCACAAAAAGCAATGCAAAACAACAAAAAGACTTGAGAATCCACATGAAGATCTGTATCACCATAGTACATATTGAAGGAGCATTTTATAATTCATTCTGACGTGCATCAAAACAATTAGTACCATTTGGAGACTGCGTGCATTTAAGTATCCGTTACATTAGAACAACATAGAACTATTAACGAACCTTTGTAATCTCATCTTCAAGCTTGAGGATTGACTGTACAGCATGATGCTTACCAAAGTGCTGTTTATCAAACAGCAATTTGGCTTCGCCATTCGCCACCTCATGAATTTGCTGCAGTTTCTCTACTGGTACAGGTAGACGTAAGCCCTCAAGTTTTTCCTTATATACCTTCAGACAGCGTTCAAGAATAGCCTTGTTGAAAATTTCAACAAGAGATCCCGTTGATGGAATCTCTCCTTTATTCAAAGCTTCAAGTATCTGAAGCATACGAGGAAGAATTATTTTAAGAAACTAATTTATCAGATTTATGTCAACAGCAACCACATCAAGTATCTTTACCTGCTGCAGAAAGGACACAAATTCCTTTCCATTCAGAGTTTTTCCCTGCACAAATTTAGGTTTAATGATGGATCCAACAACCTGCTTCAATTGCTCTCGCCTTGAAACGTATAACGGCTCAAGCTCTTTGTCCTCCATGTCGCATAGCTTTGTTCTTTGTAGATGAGGCTGTAAATAACAACCAGCGCCATTGATTTTAAAATAGGATATCAAAAGCAAACTTCAGAAAGAGTTCCTACAATCAAGTTTTTAATGTAGGTTTTTAGAAGTTGTACCAAAAGCTCAAAAAGTGAATTTTTCCAATCAAGCTTTGCCGAAACCCTCTTGGAAACGGTTTTGTTTTTGAAACAAGCCATGAAAATGACCTTCAAGATTGACTTTGCCTTAAACATATGGTTCAAAAAGAACAATATTCTATAGTTGGAGTATGTTGATAAGTTTCACTTTAAATAAATGCTTCGGACCTAAGCTTCTGAAATAACCTTCTACATGACAAATTTCAAAATAGATGTTCCAAATAAAAATTTGAAAACAAGCTTGTAGGAACACTCATTAAAAAAGTTAAGTTCTGAAATAATTTATGAGACTTTCCCTCCAGTGATGCATTTATAAAGACAAGTTAAGAAAATGGTTCTAGAAAAATATTAAGTCTCTAGATGTGTTTAGAATGACTTCTACTCCCTCCGTCCGAAAATACTTGTCATCAAAATAGATAAAAAGAGATGTATCTAGAACTAAAATACGTCTAGATCCATCATCTTTTATCCATTTTGATGACAAGTATTTCCGGACGGAGGGAGTATAAAAAAGTTGAAGCTAAAATTTTTTAGAGGTAGTTCAGGAATATGATTTTAGCATATTTTTTGCAACTACATTCCAGAAGAGAAACTTTGCAAGCAACCATTCAAAGAATTTGTGCTCTCACTTGTATTTTCTGATGGGAGGTTTTATATGAGAAAATAAGCTTCATAAACAAGAATAGAAGGTCAAATTTAGCATAAATGCACCTGGGGCAAGCTAAAAGCAGTGCTGTTGTTTCCCATAACTGCCAACGAATCTCTGATTTGATTGACCTAAAAACACATTAGGAAAAAGAAACTGTATGAGAGTTCGGATTTCGATATCTTTTGTAAGATATTGTAGACTCATAGATAACTGTACCTCGTCAATATATTTGTTTCCTGAAGAAATAGATACAACAAAAAAGCATGTCAGTTGTACTGTCTATACGTAATAACTTCCTCTGCTAAAACATCATTAATTGGACTAACCATTATCATTAGGCACCCGTTGGAGGGCTTCATTGACCATTTGCTGAACTGATTTTCCTTCTGCTCAAAAAATTAAGTACTGTCAGAGGACATTCTCTGTGATAATACAATAGTAAGCAAAACATCAGATACTTGAGACAGATGATAAGGTAAGTGCATAACTCAAGTGATCATTTTCACTAGCACTAGCGCCACATCATCTAATACGCAGCAAAATGTTAACAACTAACAGCTTCAATAAAAAATTGATACCACCAGTGGTAAATAACCCTAAATAACATATCATTATACAACAACAACAACAACAAGAACAACAAAGCCTTTAGTCCCAAACAAGTTGGGGTAGGCTAGAGGTGAAACCCATAAGATCTCGCAACCAACTCATGGCTCGGGCACATGGATAGCAAGCTTCCACGCACCCTGTCCATAGCTAGCTCTTTGGTGATACTCCAATCCTTCAGGTCTCTCTTAACGGACACCTCCCATGTCAAATTCGGTCTACCCCGCCCTCTCTTGACATTCTCCGCACGCTTTAGCCATCCGCTATGCACTGGAGCTTCTGGAGGCCTGCGCTGAATATGCCCAAACCATCTCAGACGATGTTGGACAAGCTTCTCTTCAATTGGTGCTACCCCAACTCTATCTCGTATATCATCATTCCGGACTCGATCCTTCCTCGTGTGGCCACACATCCATCTCAACATACACATCTCCGCCACACCTAACAGTTGAACATGTCGCCTTTTAGTCGGCCAACACTCAGCACCATACAACATTGCGGGTCGAACCGCCGTCCTGTAGAACTTGCCTTTTAGCTTTTGTGGCACTCTCTTGTCACAGAGAATGCCAGAAGCTTGGCGCCACTTCATCCATCCGGCTTTGATTCGATGGTTCACATCTTCATCAATACCCCCATCCTCCTGCAGCATTGACCCCAAATACCGAAAGGTGTCCTTCTGAGGTACCACCTGGCCATCCAGGCTAACCTCCTCCTCACACCTAGTAGTACTGAAACCACACATCATGTACTCGGTTTTAGTTTTACTAAACCTAAACCCTTTCGATTCCAAGGTTTGTCTCCATAACTCTAACTTTCTATTTACCCCCGTCCGACTATCGTCAACTAGCACCACATCATCCGCAAAGAGCATACACCATGGGATATCTCCTTGTATATCCCTTGTGACCTCATCCATCACCAATGCAAAAAGATAAGGGCTCAAAGCTGACCCCTGATGCGGTCCTATCTTAATCGGGAAGTCATCAGTGTTGACATCACTTGTTCGAACACTTGTCACAACATTATCGTACATGTCCTTGATGAGGGTGATGTACTTTCCTGGGACTTTGTGTTTCTCCAAGGCCCACCACATGACATTCCGCGGTATCTTATCATAGGCCTTCTCCAAATAACATATCATTATGTTGTCATGAAATTTTAGTGGACATTTCGAAAGGCTCAACTGATCAACTCTACTTAGATTGTACAGTCTCACCATAAGTCAAGTACAATGTATTGTTTGTCCAAATTAAACCTAAACAATCTCATAAACAGGCAAACTATTGGGATACAGGAAGGAAATGAATGATATGTGATTACTCATAGTGCAATAACTGATGTTGCATGAATAACAGCCCACGGTTTGCTGTTCTATCAATTCTGTCTATCAAACTGGTGTAAGCTATGCTTGTTGAACCCTATTAACATGTTGCTAAAATGGTCATATACTTCAATACTTGTATGTGGTTTATCACATGCTATACAGAATAATGGCCATTAGTCATATAGTACTTGTTAGGTTCAGACACTAGCTCTATTTTTCTCGTCATACTCACAGAACAACTATTTAATAGGTAACTTACGCAGGAAATCCCTCTGGATAAGCCAGAGAAGCTTTGCCGGCTCAAAAGCAATCTCTTCTCCCTGATGCAATGCAGAACAAGAAGCTCTGTTAATAGTTACACATATTCCTATTATGCTGATATAGATTCAAGAAAACTGAATATTACCTTCACTCTGCTCGCCACAAGTAGCAAACGAAATTTCAAGGGAAAATGTCAGTGTTAGAAAAGATTAAATTGCAAATAAGAACAGAAAGAGAAAACAAACCTTCCATAGAATTCTTCAGCTATTTCAACAGCAAATGAGAGCCTCGATATATCAGCTTCACGCACCTGCAATGTGCAGAGTCACGATAAAATAAAATTATACACGCAGAGAGAGAGAGAGAGAGAGAGAGAGAGAGAGAAAGAGAACCGTCTCAGGAAGGTTATAGATAAGCACAGAACTTAAGACTGTCGCCAAAGCAAATATCCTGCGCAAAGAAAAACATTCCAACACAGCATGATTTTCAGTCCTAGAAAAAGATCAGAAAAAGGCACATATAGCACACATCTGAGCACAAACCTATCGTCGTATACATTGGACTTCCCAACACTCTCAAATCCTTCTGTGTCGAGATAAAGGACAGATACTTTGGTGCCATCAACATCCATCTCAACAGGTTTACCCCAAATCCATATACCTGCGATAAGAGAACAGGTATGGTCATAAACTTCCCTCAGCAAATAGACAATACAGCTACAAGAACATGATTTTGCAACAAAAAAAGTCACCTTTAGTTTTAGTATCCCGCATATGACCAACTCCAAAACCTGCAACATCAAGTTTATTAATTTATTGTTAGTCCTGGAATGCATTTCATCGAATCCATGGCTAATACTAGGAGGAGCCAAGCAGCATCTACCTTTATCACATGATAAGGAGAGAAGTTGGTTCAGAAGGAAAGACTTTCCAGATCGATATGGACCAATGACCTGTGTCAGCAGAACAATCAGCAGACATAAGATGGTGCTTTGGCTTTTTTTTTCAAAATGAAAATTGAGAAAGGATATAAGATCTTCCAAATAATAATCCAAACTTACACCAACAATAGCGATAGGATTTTCGATCCTCCGAATGGCCTCAAGACCTTGTTCTGACAGACGGAGTTTAGTGTGGCCATAATCTGGCTCCACAATCGGAAACCTGCACAGGCGTACCTGGTTAATACTCAACAGGTATCCAATTTGATAGAAGCCTAGCACATACTGAGCACAGCTATGTCTTTCATCATTTTAACAGAATGTTCACAAGCATATTCGTAAATGAAGTTGTCTGCTTCAGGGTTCAACTACTAAGAAAGAAGCCTATCCAGTGCTCTCAATGAACCCTTTAGTGTGGTTTCTCACTCAATACCATACACATTGTGGGTGACTGGGTTTTCAGTGTATCATCATCTAAGAAGAGTCATCGTTCACATAAAAGGAAAAAAAAGGGATGGCCTTCTTACTAATCTAGCAATGTCCTATGGAGACTACAAGATATCGGGACCTAATGCTTCACATCGCTATATTGAAAGCAGAGAAGCAAACAAAACAAGGAGAAACATGCATCAATCAGCTCTCTCTTTTTTTTTGCGGGGGCATCAATCGGCTCTAAAGCAAGCATCCACTGTCAACCGAAGTTCAATTTTGAGCGCTGCTCCGAAGTTGCAACAGTTGCAACTATTCACAAGTATCAGTAACAAAATGACCTAGCCCAGGTAGTGTATGTACCAACCACATATTAGCATTGAATAGCAACCACATAATATTCCTCGACATCTCACCTAACTTGTTATCTAATGAATGGAGACATGAGAAGCACATGACCTGAAACATGGTGGGACTGAAGAACGAAGAGACAGCCAGAATTAGCATTGCAGGAACCGCGGAGCGCTTTCCCGTTCTTACTCCCGGACAGGACACCGTAACATCCCGTTGCGTTGCGTGTATCAGCAAAAGAATTCACGGTTCCACCAAATAAGCGCAAGCAAACACGCATAACGAGCTAGCACTAGACGCAACGTCACGTTGCGCAATCCAGCGCAAAATAATCAGCTCGACTCGACACCCCTGAGCGCAGCACAGGCAGCGCAATCGACAGCACCGACAGACAGAGCAAGCGAGCAAGCACGGGAAAAAAAAAACAGGGCAGAATCGAGACTCACGCGCGCTCGAGCTCGTCGGGATCGGGATCTCCGGCGGCGGCCGCGGCGAGCCAGAGCAGCGCCACCGCGCAGATCCCCGGGGCCCACCTGTGCCCCATCCCCGCCCCCGGCCGGCCTCAGATCTCCGCGCGCGCGCCCCAATGCGGAGCGGCAATGGCCCGCGGGAGCGGGGGCGGGCACCGCCGTCGCCTGGACCCCGTCAAGCCGGCTCCGCGCGGCCCGGGACGGGATCCAAGAATGGGCGAGCGCTGGGCTGGGCTGGGCGGTGGGGATCTGATCCGGGGCTCTCGGCGCACGGGGGGGTGGTTGCGTCGGCGAGGGGGAACTGGTTGGTGGCGGTGACGACGACGAGGTCGCTGGGTCGATCGAGGCGAGGGGAGGTGGAAGATTTTCGGGCAGAGAGAGGGAAGGAAATCAAATGTGATTAATGCCGTCGTTATTAACCCCCCGCTTGTTTAAGGCGCGCTCGCTGTCTGCTGATGGCTCGTGCGCGTGACGCTTCTTTTTCCGGGGCCCACGTGTCGGGGAGCTGACCGGCTACCTCGCGGCACGTTGCGGCCGGGCGGGCCCGCGCGGCAGTGACCCTGTAGTAACACGGGGTGCCTGTTAGAGATTCCGGCACGGTCGGTTGACTTGTCTGCCCGGTTTTGCAGATAAAGATGCTGCGTGCCCCCCTCCCGTCGGAAGCAAATTGTCGCGTGCCTCTCTGCAAAACTTCTTTTTTTCAAACACGGTACGATTGGAGTCACAATTGATGTCGCGTGCCACTCGGCATCCTTTATAGTACAATTGATACCTCGCAAAGTGAATATTCTTGTTATTCTGAGGGTTTGATAGTGTCTTCACAAACGCGGATCATGCGGGATGTATGCCATCAGCAAGATAGTAGCCCATGTTGTGTTGACATACATTGACTTTGAAATTCATTGGTGATGCCTCTCCAACATAAGGCCCTGAAAATTGAGGAGATCTTTGCACAACATTCAGGTCATTGCTTCTTTTTTTTGAAATGAAAAGGTAGCTTGGGGTCTAGCTTATATATTTCAAAACAGGCAAAGCCTGGGGACCATACGGTCATGAGTTTGTGAGTGCTACTGGCACTAACAGAAAGTTTGTAATTTTTTGTACCTAAAGAAAAAATATTCAGAAATAAATAAATGAAAATAAATAAAGTAGAAAAGAAAAAAAAACTAATTTTTTTAGACAAAAACTAAATAAAAAATTCCATCTACTGGGCCACAGCGGCTAGCATACGACTAGTAACCCAACCTGTAGTTGGGCCAGGATGCAGGCCCGCAAGGCCCAGTAGGCCCACAGTAGCCTGCTATAGAGAGGAGTTCAAGAGAGCAGCTGTGCTGGGGCTTTTAAACAGGTGCGGGCGCCCCTCGGCTAGCGAGGTGGGACTAAACTTGCCCGCACCGCACCTGCGCCAGCGCACCCCCTTTAGTACCGGGTGATGGCTCCAACCGGTACTAAAGGGGGGGGTCTTTAGTACCAGTTGTAGCCTCCACCCGGTACTAAAGGGGGTGCGTTTCCCGCTGCTTCGCCTGGCCAAAACAGCCTGTCGGCGTTCTGGGAACGGGGGTCCCCAGACTTGCCTGTCTGCGGCCTGTGGCGTGGCTCAAAGGGGGCCCAGCACGACCCATCTTCATCAGCACAAGCTCAAGACTCTCGCGAGGGGCCAAGCCTCGCGGGGCGGACGACAAGAGCTTCCTCAGGCACGGCCTCGTCAGGTTGGCTCACGAGGAGGCGGAGAGTTCAAGGCGGGGTACCTCGTGAGGTGCCCATGACGCAAGCCATGACGACCAAGGGCGCCAGCCGGGCGCCAGCCCGCGCAGTGTCCTTCTTTTCTCTTTGGTGCTAGGGGAGCAAGCGCAGGTGAGAGCATCAAGCAAAGGCATCCATTTCGGTGCAACAAGATCAAGACCAGTCCAACGGCAGGATGGAGGTCACTGTGGAGCCCAAGTCGGCGTCACCACCAGAGCCTTTGACAGGAGAGGACCAACTTTAGTCAGGATAAGTGTACTAGATGTTCCCCTTCAAATTGGCCAATTGTTGGCGCCCTTCCCGCTCAATATTTGGGGAGGGGCCCAGGGCCTTCGCCTATAAATAGGACTAGCCACCCACAGGGTAGAGAGATCGATCCATCCGGCCGGCAAAAAGAGAGAGACCACAAGAACAAACCCTCGCAAGGCGGTTCTTCCTTGTATTGTTCATCATCAGCCCAAGAGGCAATCCACCACACCACACACTGGAGTAGGGTATTACACCACAATGGTGGCCTGAACCAGTATAAATCCTGTGTCTCTTGTGTTGTTCTTCTCGTAGTTTAGATCCTAGCGATTCGGCGAGGAACAGGTAGGTAGAAGGCGAAACTTCCGCGCGCACCCTAGTGTTCGAACCTCAAGGGTTTGCCGGAACCCTAAATCCGACATTTGGCGCGCCAGGTAGGGGTGCGTCGGAGTTCGCCTTCCGTCGCCCTACTCTTCTTCGACCGTCACGCCCATGGCTGACGCTCGTCGGGCTGCTCGCGCCGCTTGAGTCGCCCGGACGGCTCCCGTCGGTGCGCGCCCTCGTCGCTCCCCGTCGCCCGCCGTCAACACCGCCACCGGCCCGACGGGGAACGAGCAACGAGTATCGCCCCTGCATCCCTCCGTGGCCTCTTGGGAAGAGCCGCACAACCTCTTCCTCGTCCGCCACGCTGCTCCGGCCTCCCCGGTCGTCGCGGCCCTCCTGGGCGGCTCGCAGGCGCCGCCCTCCAATCACCATGTCAAGCCGTTCATCCGCCAGGTCGGCGCCACCTCCGCGCGGCAGGGGGCTTCCCGGGACCGGCTGGGGCCCCAAGCCAGGCTAGCCTTCAGTTCGGAAGACTACCCCTCCAACTCGGCCTGCTCGGGTGCGATCCCGATGCTGTGCACCCCCACCATCTGCCAGTGGCTGTCACCAGGACCCTCATCGACGGTGGCGTGGGCCTCAACGTGCTTTCAGTCGAAACTTTCGACCTCCTCCGCATACCCCAGGAGCGGCTGCGGTCGAGCCAGCCCTTCATGGGCATCGGGGGCGGGGCATCCAGCTCCTTGGGACAGATCCGGCTCCCAGTGACCTTCGGCACCTACGACAATTTCCGCACGGAACTGGTCGATTTCGACATCGCCCTCATCGGCCTCCCCTACAATGCCATCCTCGGCTACCCAGCGCTGGCCCAATTCATGGCCGCGACTCACCCGGCATACAACCTCATGAAGATGCCTGGGAGCAGCGGAGTACTCACCATGCCTGGGGACACCGGGGACGCGCTGCGAGCACTCCAGCTCGCCTTCAAGACGGCGGCGTCAGCGCAGCCCGCCAAGGCGGGGGCCCCGGAGCCCAAGGGGGCTGCGCCGGCCAAGAAGAAACAATTGTTCACCCAAGACAAGGCGGAGACCAAGCAGATACCCGTTGATAAGGACGGGTCCACCAGCGCCACTTTCACCATAGGCGCTCACCTCGGGCCCGAGCAGGAGGAAGCCCTGGTCAAGTTCTTGCGTGCAAACAAGAAGGTGTTCGCTTGGGAGCCCGATCAGCTGGTAGGGATCCCACGGGGCGTGATCGAGCTCCACCTCAACGTGTGCCCCAACGTGCGCCCCGTAAAGCAGAAAGCAAGGCGGCAGTCCACTGAAAAGCAGGCCTTCATCATCCAGGAGACCCGCAAGCTAGAAGCCGCGGGGGTCATTCACGAGGTTCGATATCCAGATTGGTTGGCCAACCCTGTGGTGGTACCAAAGAAGGAAGGGAAGGAACGCATGTGTGTCGACTTCACCAACCTCAACAAAGCATGCCCGCAAGATCCTTTCCCGCTCCCACGCATCGATCAAATCGTCGACTCCACCGCTGAGTGTGACCTGTTATGCTTCTTGGACGCATTCTCCGGGTATCATCAGATCAAGATGGCGGTGGAAGGCGTGGAGAAGACGGCCTTCCTGACCCCGTGTGTGGTATACTGCTATACATGCATGCCCTTCGAACTGCGCAACGCAGGAGCAACCTTTTCAGCGGCTCATGCACATCACCTTGGGCCCGCAACTCGAGAAGAACGTGGAGGCGTATGTCGACGACATTGTGGTAAAGTCTCGCGAGGCCAAGACCCTGATACAAGACCTGGAGGAAACCTTTGCAAGCCTCAATGCAATGAGCCTGAGGCTCAACCCGGAGAAGTGTGTGTTTGGAGTCCCCTCGGGCAAGCTCTTGGGTTTCCTCGTATCTCAGCGAGGCATCGAGGCCAACCCAGAAAAGGTCAAGGCGGTCAAGGACATGAGCCCGCCAAAGACGCTCAGAGAGATGCAGAAGCTCACTGGGCCCATGACTGCACTGGGGCGCTTCATCTCCAGGTTGGGGGAGCGGGCGCTGCCTTTCTTCCAGTTGATGAAGAAAAAGGGGCCCTTTGAATGGACTGAAGAGTCCGACAAGGCATTCCAAGACCTCAAGATATACCTAACTAGCCCACCGGTGATGGTGGCCCCACGCCCACAAGAGCCCTTGGTACTCTACCTCGCCGCCACTCCCTACTCAGCCAGCGCGGCCCTGGTGGCGGTTAGGGAGGAGTGCCGGACCAAGGCTGCGGCAGCTGCCCGTGCCAAGGCAAAACAGGACCAAAAAGGACTCGCAGAGATCACCACCACGATTGAGGAAGATCAGCCGCCGCAGGGGGACGCACCAGGAGCGGGAAAAGCCCTTCCCCCAGGCAACCAACTTCTGGAGGCTCCGCCGCCTCAGGAGGCACCACGGTTTCCAGAGGACGCCACTAGCACCGATGCTCCAAGCCTCGTCGAGCACCCGGTGTACTTCGTCAGCACGGTGTTGCGAGATGCGAGGGCACGGTACCCCATGCCTCAGAAACTTCTCCTCGCGCTACTGGTGGCCTCGCACAAGCTGCGGCACTACTTTCAGGGCCACCCTATCAAGGTTGTCTCCGCGTACCCCTTGAAAAGAGTGCTCCGGAGCCTTAACTCAGCCGGAAGGGTTGCCGAGTGGAACATTGAGCTGCAAGCATTTCAGCTCGACTTTAGCACGACCTGAGTCATCGAGGGGGCCGCCTTGGCAGATTTCATGGCAGAATGGACAGAGGCGCCGGGCCTAAAGGCTGGTGAGGATCGGTCCCTCTCCCCGGGAAGCGAGGCGCCGAACGGTTGGGTCATGTACTTTGACGGGGCGTTCTCCAGGCACGGCGCGGTACTTATATCTCCTACCCAAGACAAGCTCTACTACGCCGTGCAGCTCTGTTTCCAACACGGAGAAAAGGTCTCCAATAATATAGCAGAATATGAAGGCCTGATAGCGGGCCTGAAGGCCGCGGCCGCCCTCGGAGTAAAGCGCCTTACCATCAAAGGTGATTCACAACTCCTCGTCAACTTCTCCAACAAAGTATACGAGCCAAGGGATGAGCACATGGAAGCCTACCTTGCGGAGGTCCGCAGGATGGAGAAGCAGTTCTGGGGGCTGGAGTTACAGCACGTGCCCCGCGGCACCAATCAGGAGGCCGACGACATCGCCAAACGAGCGTCCAGGCGGCTGCCTCAAGAGCCTGGCGTCTTCGAGGAGCGACTCTTCAAGCCCTCGGCCACGCCGTCACTGTCAAGCGCGGTGCAGCCTCGGGAGGAGCTCCCCCAGCCGCCAGCCTCGGGAGCCCCGATCTGCGGGCCAGCCTCGGGGGCGCGTTTGCTCTTGACAATGGAGCCTCAGGAGGAATGCTGGGTCGCGGAGCTCCGGAGCTATCTGACACAAGGGATCTTGCCAGAGAAGGAGGAGGAAGCAGAGCGCGTGGCGCGGCAGGCCACATCATACTGCATCAAGGATGGGGAACTCTATCGGAAGCAACCAAATGACGTATCCCTACGCTGCATCTCCAGGGAGCAAGGGAAAGAGCTGCTGGCGGACATACACGGTGGAGACTGCGGGCACCACTCGTCATCGCGAACCCTCGTGGGCAAGGCGTTCCGAAGCGGTTTCTATTGGCCTACCGCGCTCAATGACGTTGTCGAACTGGTAAAGGCCTCCGAAGCCTGTCAATTCCATGCAAAGCAGATCCATCAGCCGGCGGGGGGTCTGCAGACCATACCCCTCACGTGGCCATTCGCTGTCTGGGGGCTCGATATCCTGGGCCCGTTTCCCGAGGCGTCAGGGGGCTATCTCTACCTCTATGTCGCCGTGGACAAATTCACCAAGTGGGCCGAGGTGGAAGCCGTCCACACCATCCTCGCGGGTTTAGCGGTCAAGTTCATCAGGGGCATCGTGAGCCGGTTCGGGGTGCCGAACCGCATCATCACCGACAATGGTTCGCAGTTCACCAACAACCTCTTCAAAACATACTGTGCTAACCTTGGAACGCAAATATGCTACGCTTCAGTGGCGCACCCCCGAAGCAACGGCCAGGCCGAGCGGGCCAACGCGGAGATCCTGAGGGGCCTCAAGACCAGAACATTCAAGAAGAAGCTGGAGGCTTGCGACAGAGGCTGGTACGATGAACTCCAATTCGTGCTGTGGTCCATCCGCACGACCACAACGAAGCCGACCGGAGAGACCCCTTTCTTCTTGGTCTATGTAGCTGAAGCGGTCCTCCCTCACGAGGTCAGAAATCGGTCTACGCGGGTCCTGGCGTTCGACGAAGCGCAGCAGGACGCCATGCGGGCGATGGACCTCGTGCTGGGGGAGGAGCGTCGCCGAGAAGCCGCACCGCGAGCGGCAAGATATCAGCAAGCACTGCGGCGATATCACTGCCGCAACATCCGCCCCAGGACTCTCGAGGTAGGGGACCTCGTGCTCAGGCAGGTTCTCTCCAGGGAGGGACTTCATAAGCTCTCTCCCATGTGGGAGGGCTTGTTCAAGGTTGTTCATGTTTCCAGGCCCGGCTCCGCACACTTGGAGACTCAGGAGGGGGTGCCAGTCCAGAATGCGTGGAACATCCAGCACCTCCGGAGGTTTTACCCCTGAAAAGGCCTGGAGCCTGTGAAGAAGGCGAACGCCTATGAAGACCATCTTTTTGGAAAAGGCCCGGAGCCTGTGAAGAAGGTGAACGCCTATGAAGACCATCTTTTTTGGAAAAGGCCCGGAGCCTGTGAAGAAGGCGAACGCCTATGAAGACCATCTTTTTTTTGGAAAAGGCCCGGAGCCTGTGAAGAAGGCGAACGCCTGTGAAGACCATCTTTTTTGGAAAAGGCCCGGAGCCTGTGAAGAAGGAGAACGCCTGTGAAGACCATGTTTTTTTTTGGAAAAGGCCCGGAGCCTGTGAAGAAGGCGAATGCGTATGAAGCTGTCGTGTTTTTGGGAAAGGCCCGGAGCCTGTGAAGAGGGCCATGCCCGTGAAGCTTGCTTCCCTGAAGAAAGGCCCGGAGCTTGTGAAGCTCGCCGCCCGTGACACTCTCACGTAATAATGAGTTGGGGTAGTACACGCCCCGGAGTCTCACGAGCGCCGGCCTCAGGCCCTGGGGCTCCCTCCCACGCCCAATGGCAGCACTTAGCTCTGCGCTGGTGAGAAGACGTCAAAGACTAGACTAGGTGCCGGACGCGGCTTTTTCATTTGCTTTCTGCAGTTGGCTAGTTCATTCTCATTTGAAGTTTTATTGAAACTGTCACTGTCTTTTGACTTTTGGCTCTTCGATTTTTTGCCCTCCGACCCCAATTTCTCTTACGCGAGGTCTCGCGAGGGGACGACCCTGGTGCCCTTGCGAGTGTTTCGATCCTTTCGGTCAAGACCTCACGACCCGGGCCCACTAACAGGAGCGTTCCTCCAGTCCGTGCCTCACGGGCACCACGACATGAATACAGGACCTGGGTCGGTCGCACCATGGCCAAGGCTGGGGATTACCTACGCGTAGGCATTCAGCAAGAAGGAACAATACCAGAACTACGGAAACGTTACAATGATTGACAACGGTAACACAAACACGCCCCCACGGGGCCCCTACATAGGTGTCTTTTTGCGCAGGAGAAAGGAGAAGGGGGAACAAATCAGGCAAAGCTCGCCAGGCGCCGGGCCCAAGCTGCCTCCGGAGCTCAAGCGAATTCCCTCTCGCGCTTCACCAGGGTGCGATGGCGGGCGGACCCGCTACCGCCCTCCAAGCAGGCACGACGGTGCGGAGGCAGACCGCGACCGCTGCTAGAAGAGTTGCTACCCGAAGAGGAACCAGAGAAGCTTGAGGAATCCTGGGCGCCACTAGCCGCGCGCTCGCTGCCCTCTCCATCCTAGTCGGGGCTGGGTCCTCGGCCGTGGCCGTCGTCTTCAGGGCAGCACCCAGCACGGCGACCATCTTCCCCAAACACCCTCACATAGAGGGTGGCGTCACCGTCGAACTTGAAGTGCAGGGTGCACCGACGGCTCAGGCCTCGCGCGCGGGCAAACATCTGCCAGCCGCGGGTCAGGGCCTCGCTCTCGGACGCGAAGACCTCTAGCGAAGCCCACGAGGCTGTTGGAAATATGCCCTAGAGGCAATAATAAAAGTATTATTATATTTCATTGTTCATGATAATTGTCTTGTATTCATGCTATAACTGTATTATCCGGAAATCGTAATACACGTGTGAATACTTAGACCACACTAAGTCCCTGGTAAGCCTCTAGTTGACCAGCTCGTTGTGATCAACAGATAGTCATGGTTTCCTGACTATGGACATTGGATGTCGTTGATAACGGGATCACATCATTAGGAGAATGATGTGATGGACAAGACCCAATCCTAAGCATAGCATAAAAGATCGAGTAGTTCGTTTTGCTAGAGCTTTGCAAGTGTCAAGTATCTCTTCCTTCGACCATGAGATCGTGTAACTCCCGGATACCGTAAGAATGCCTTGGGTGTACCAAACGTCACAACGTAACTGGGTGACTATAAAGGTGCATTACAGGTATCTCCGAAAGTAGCTGTTGGGTTGACACGGATCGAGACTGGGATTTGTCACTCCGTATGACGGAGAGGTATCTCTGGGCCCACTCGGTAATGCATCATCATATTGAGCTCAATGTGACCAAGGTGTTGGACACGGGATCATGCATTACGGTACGAGTAAAGTGACTTGCCGGTAACGAGACTGAACAAGGTATTGGGATACCGACGATCGAGTCTCGGGCAAGTAACGTACCGATTGACAAAGGGAATTGCATACAGGGTTTGATCGAATCCTCGACATAGTGGTTCATCCGATGACAACATCGAGGAGCATGTGGGAGCCATCATGGGTATCCAGATCCCGCTGATGGTTATTGACTGAGAGCGTCTCGGTCATGTCTGCATGTCTCCCGAATCCGTAGGGTCTACACACTTAAGGTTCGGTGACGCTAGGGTTATGAAGATATGGATATGCAGAAACCCGAATGTTGTTCGGAGTCCCGGATGAGATCCCGGACGTCACGAGGAGTTCTGGAATGGTCCGGAGGTAAAGAATTATATATAGGAAGTGCTATTTCGGGCATCGGGACAAGTTTCGGGGTTATCGGTATTGTACCGGGACCACTGGAAGGGTCCCGGGGGTCCACATGGGCTGTAGGGGGTGCGCCTTGGCCATCATGGGCCAAGGGCACCAGCCCCTATAGGCCCATGCGCCTAGGGTTTCCCCCTAGGAGGAGTCCTAGTGGTGGAAGGCACCCCTAGGTGCCTTGGGGGGGAGGGAAACCTCCCCTAGGCCGCCGCCCCCCTAGTAGATCTCATCTACTAGGGCCGGCGCCCCCCCTGGCACCCCTATATATAGTGGGGGAGAGGAGGGACTTCATACACCAGCCCCTGGCGCCTCCACCTCCCCCCGTTACGTCTCTCCCTCGTAGTCTCGGCGAAGCCCTGCTGCTGTGACGCCCTGCATCCACCACCACGCCGTCGTGCTGCTGGATCTTCATCAACCTCTCCTTCCCCCTTGCTGGATCAAGAAGGAGGAGACGTCTCCCGTCCCGTACGTGTGTTGAACGCAGAGGTGCCGTCCGTTCGGCGCTGGTCATCGGTGATTTGGATCACGTCGAGTACGACTACATCATCACCTTGCAAGCTTCCGCACGCGATCTACAAGTGGTATGTAGATGCAAACTCTCTCCCTAGACTCGTTGCTTAGATGAACTCATAGATGGATCTTGGTGAAACCGTAGGAAAAATTTTAATTTTCTGCAACGTTCCCCAACAGTGGCATCATGAGCTAGGTCTATACGTAGTTCTCTTTGCACGAGTAGAACACAACTTTGTTGTGGGCGTGGATTTTGTCATCTTACTTGCCTCTACTAGTCCTTTCTTGCTCAACGGTATTGTGGGATGAAGCGGCCCGGACCAACCTTACACGTACTCTTACGTGAGACCGGTTCCACCGACTGACATGCACAAGTTGCATAAGGTGGCTGGCGGGTGTCTGTCTCTCCCACCTTAGTTGGAGCGGAATCGATGAACAGGGCCCTTATGAAGGGTAAATAGAAGTTGACAAAATCACGTTGTGGTGATTCGTAGGTAAGAAAACGTTCTTGCTAGAACCCAATTGCAGCCACGTAAAAGATGCAACAACAGTTAGAGGACGTCTAACTTGTTTTTGCAGCGATTGATCATGTGATGTGATATGGCCAGAAGTTGTGATGAATGATGAATTGTGATGTATGAGATCATGTTCTTTGTAATAGGATTCACGACTTGCATGTCGATGAGTATGACAACCGGCAGGAGCCATAGGAGTTGTCATTATTTTTTGTATGACCTGCGTGTCATTGAATAACGTCATGTAAACTACTTTACTTTATTGCTAAACGTTAGTCATAGAAGTAGAAGTAGTCGTTGGCGTGACAACTTCATGAAGACACGATGATGGAGATCATGATGATGGAGATCATGGTGTCAAGCCGGTGACAAGATGATCATGGAGCCCCGAAGATGAAGATCAATGGAGCTATATGATATTGGCCATATCATGTCACAACTATATAATTGCATGTGATGTTTATTATGCATTATGCATCTTGTTTACTTAGGACGACGGTAGTAAATAAGATGATCCCTTATAAAATTTCAAGAAGTGTTCTCCCCTAACTGTGCACCGTTGCTACAGTTCGTCGTTTCTAAGCACCACGTGATGATCGGGTGTGATGGATTCTTACGTTCACATACAACGGGTGTAAGACAGTTTTACACAGCGAAAACACTTAGGGTTAACTTGACGAGCCTAGCATGTGCAGACATGGCCTCGGAACACGGAGACCGAAAGGTCGAACATGAGTCGTATGGAAGATACGATCAACATGAAAATGTTCACCGACGATGACTAGTCCGTCTCACGTGATGATCGGACACGGACTAGTCGACTCGGATCGTGTAACACTTAGATGACTAAAGGGATGTCTAATCTAAGTGGGAGTTCATAATTTGATTAGAACTTTATTATCATGAACTTAGTCTAAAACCTTTGCAAATATGTCTTGTAGATCAATGGCCAACGCTAATGTCAACATGAACTTCAACGCGTTCCTAGAGAAAACCAAGCTGAAAGATGATGGCAGCAACTATACGGACTGGGTCCGGAACCTGAGGATCATCCTCATAGCTGCCAGGAAACAATATGTCCTAGAAGGACCGCTAGGTGACGCTCCCGTCCCAGAGAACCAAGACATTATGAATGCTTGGCAAACTCGCGCTGATGATTACTCCCTCGTTCAGTGCGGCATGCTTTACAGCTTAGAACCGGGGCTCCAAAAGCGTTTTGAGCATCACGGAGCATATGAGATGTTCGAAGAGCTGAAACTAGTTTTTCAAGCTCATGCCCGGGTCAAGAGATATGATGTCTCCGACAAGTTCTACAGTTGTAAGATGGAGGAGAACAGTTCTGTCAGTGAGCACATCCTGAAGATGTCTGGGTTGCACAACCGTATGACCCAGCTGAACATTAACCTCCCAGATGAGGCGGTCATTGACAGAATCCTCCAGTCGCTCCCACCAAGCTACAAGAGCTTTGTGATGAACTACAACATGCAGGGAATGGAAAAGACCATTCCTGAAGTGTTCTCGATGTTGAAGTCAGCAGAGGCTGAAATCAAGAAAGAACATCAAGTGTTGATGGTCAATAAGACCACTAAGTTCAAGAAGGGCAAGGGTAAGAAGAACTTCAAGAAGGACGGCAAAGATGTTGCCGCGCCTGGTAAGCCAGTTACCGGGAAGAAGTCAAAGAATGGACCCAAGCCTGAGACTGAGTGCTTTTATTGCAAGGGGAAGGGTCACTGGAAGCGGAACTGCCCCAAATACTTAGCGGATAAGAAGGCCGGCAACACCAAAGGTATATTTGATATACATGTGATTGATGTGTACCTTACCAGTAATCATAGTAACTCCTGGGTATTTGATACCGGTGCCGTTGCTCATATTTGTAACTCACAGCAGGAGCTGCGGAATAAACGGAGACTGGCAAAGGACGAGGTGACGATGCGCGTCGGGAATGGTTCCAGAGTCGATGTGATCGTCGTCGGCACGCTGCCTCTACATTTACCTACGGGATTAGTTTTGAACCTTAATAATTGTTATTTAGTGCCAAGTTTGAGCATGAACATTGTATCAGGATCTCGTTTAATACGAGATGGCTACTCATTTAAGTCTGAGAATAATGGTTGTTCGATTTATATGAGAGATATGTTTTATGGTCATGCTCCGATGGTCAATGGTTTATTCTTAATGAATCTCGAGCGTAATATTACACATGTTCATAGTGTAGATGCCAAAAGATTTAAAGTTGATAACGATAGTCCCACATACTTGTGGCACTGCCGCCTTGGTCACATTGGTGTCAAGCGCATGAAGAAGCTCCATGCCGATGGACTTTTAGAGTCTCTTGATTATGAATCGTTTGACACGTGCGAACCATGCCTCTTGGGCAAAATGACCAAGACTCCGTTCTCCGGAACAATGGAGCGAGCAACCAACTTGTTGGAAATCATACATACCGATGTGTGCGGTCCAATGAGCATTGAGGCTCGCGGAGGATATCGTTATGTTCTCACTCTCACAGATGACTTGAGTAGATATGGGTATGTCTACTTAATGAAACACAAGTCTGAGACCTTTGAAAAGTTCAAGGAATTTCAGAATGAGGTGGAGAATCAACGTGACCGAAAGATAAAATTCTTACGATCAAATCGTGGAGGAGAATACTTAAGTCACGAATTTGGTACACACTTAAAGAAATGTGGAATCGTTTCACAGCTCACGCCGCCTGGAACACCTCAGCGAAACGGTGTGTCCGAACGTCGTAATCGCACTCTATTGGATATGGTGCGGTCTATGATGTCTCTTACCGATTTACCGCTATCATTTTGGGGATACGCTCTAGAGACAGCAACATTCACTTTAAATAGGGCACCGTCTAAATCCGTTGAGACGACACCGTATGAATTATGGTTTGGAAAGAAACCTAAGCTGTCGTTTCTAAAAGTTTGGGGATGCGAAGCTTATGTCAAGAAACTTCAACCTGAAAAGCTCGAACCCAAGTCGGAAAAATGCGTATTCATAGGATACCCTAAGGAAACTATAGGGTATACCTTCTACTTAAGATCCGAAGGCAAGATCTTTGTTGCCAAGAACGGATGCTTTCTGGAAAAAGAGTTTCTCTCGAAAGAAGTAAGTGGGAGGAAAGTAGAACTCGATGAAGTACTACCTCTTGAGCGGGGTAGTGACGCAGCACAGGAAACCGTTCCTGTGATGCCCACACCAACTGAAGAGGAAAACCATGATAATGATCAAGGTACTTCGGATCAAGTTACTGCTGAACTTCGTAGGTCCACAAGAACACGTTCCGCACCAGAGTGGTACGGCAACCCTGTCCTGGAAATCATGTTGTTAGACAACAATGAACCTTCGAACTATGAAGAAGCAATGACGGGCCCGGATTCCAACAAATGGCTTGAAGCCATGAAATCCGAGATAGAATCCATGTATGAAAACAAAGTATGGACTTACAGACTTGCCCGATGATCGGCGAGCGATAGAAAACAAATGGATCTTTAAGAAGAAGACGGACGCGAATGGTAATGTTACCATCTATAAAGCTCGACTTGTCGCTAAGGGTTATCGACAGGTTCAAGGGATTGACTACGACGAGACATTCTCTCCCGTAGCGAAGCTAAAGTCCGTCCGAATAATGTTAGCAATTGCCGCATACTATGATTATGAGATATGGCAGATGGACGTCAAAACAACATTCCTTAACGGGCATCTTAAGGAAGAACTGTATATGATGCAGCCAGAAGGTTTTGTCGATCCTCAGAACGCTAACAAAGTATGCAAGCTCCAGCGATCCATTTATGGACTGGTGCAAGCATCTCGGAGTTGGAACATTCGCTTTGATGAGATGATCAAAGCGTTTGGGTTTATGCAGACTTATGGAGAAGCCTGCGTTTACAAGAAAGTGAGTGGGAGCTCTGTAGCATTTCTCATATTATATGTAGATGACATACTCCTGATGGGAAATAATATAGAATTTCTGGACAGCATTAAGGCCTACTTGAATAAGTGTTTTTCAATGAAGGACCTTGGAGAAGCTGCTTATATATTAGGCATCAAGATCTATAGAGATAGATCGAGACGCCTCGTAGGTCTTTCACAAAGTACATACCTTGATAAGATTTTGAAGAGATTCAGAATGGATCAGTCCAAGAAGGGGTTCTTGCCTATGTTACAAGGTATGAGACTGAGCTCAGCTCAGTCACCGACCACGGCAAAAGATAAAGAAGAGATGAGTGTCATCCCCTATGCTTCAGCCATAGGATCTATTATGTATGCCATGCTGTGTACCAGACCCGATGTAAACCTTGCCGTAAGTTTGGTAGCAAGATACCAAAGTAATCCCGGCAAGGAACACTGGACAGCGGTCAAGAATATCCTGAAGTACCTGAAAAGGACAAAGGACATGTTTCTCGTTTATGGAGGAGACGAAGAGCTCGTCGTAAAGGGTTACGTCGACGCTAGCTTCGACTCAGATCCGGATGACTCTAAGTCACAAACCGGATACGTGTATATGTTGAATGGTGGAGCAATAAGCTGGTGCAGCTGCAAGCAGAGCGTCGTGGCGGGATCTACGTGTGAAGCGGAGTACATGGCAGCCTCGGAGGCAGCACATGAAGCGATTTGGGTGAAGGAGTTCATCACCGACCTAGGAGTCATACCCAATGCGTCGGGGCCGATCAAACTCTTCTGTGACAACACTGGAGCTATTGCCCTCGCAAAGGAGCCCAGGTTTCACAAGAAGACCAGGCACATCAAGTGTCGTTTCAACTCCATCCGTGAAAATGTTCAAGATGGAGACATAGAGATTTGCAAAGTGCACACGGATCTGAATGTCGCAGATCCACTGACTAAACCTCTCTCGCGTGCAAAACATGATCAACACCAGAACTCTATGGGTGTTCGATTCATCACAATGTAACTAGATTAGTGACTCTAGTGCAAGTGGGAGACTGTTGGAAATATGCCCTAGAGGCAATAATAAAAGTATTATTATATTTCATTGTTCATGATAATTGTCTTGTATTCATGCTATAACTGTATTATCCGGAAATCGTAATACACGTGTGAATACTTAGACCACACTAAGTCCCTGGTAAGCCTCTAGTTGACCAGCTCGTTGTGATCAACAGATAGTCATGGTTTCCTGACTATGGACATTGGATGTCGTTGATAACGGGATCACATCATTAGGAGAATGATGTGATGGACAAGACCCAATCCTAAGCATAGCATAAAAGATCGAGTAGTTCGTTTTGCTAGAGCTTTGCAAGTGTCAAGTATCTCTTCCTTCGACCATGAGATCGTGTAACTCCCGGATACCGTAAGAATGCCTTGGGTGTACCAAACGTCACAACATAACTGGGTGACTATAAAGGTACATTACAGGTATCTCCGAAAGTAGCTGTTGGGTTGACACGGATCGAGACTGGGATTTGTCACTCCGTATGACGGAGAGGTATCTCTGGGCCCACTCGGTAATGCATCATCATATTGAGCTCAATGTGACCAAGGTGTTGGACACGGGATCATGCATTACGGTACGAGTAAAGTGACTTGCCGGTAACGAGACTGAACAAGGTATTGGGATACCGACGATCGAGTCTCGGGCAAGTAACGTACCGATTGACAAAGGGAATTGCATACAGGGTTTTGATCGAATCCTCGACATAGTGGTTCATCCGATGAAAACATCGAGGAGCATGTGGGAGCCATCATGGGTATCCAGATCCCGCTGATGGTTATTGACTAAGAGAGTCTCGGTCATGTCTGCATGTCTCCCGAACCCGTAGGGTCTACACACTTAAGGTTCAGTCACGCTAGGGTTGTAGGGATATGTATATGCAGTAACCCGAATGTTGTTCGGAGTCCCGGATGAGATCTCGGACGTCACGAGGAGTTCCGGAATGGTCCGGAGGTAAAGATTTATATATAGGAAGTGCTATTTCGGGCACCGGGACAAGTTTCGGGGTTATCGGTATTGTACCGGGACCACCGGAGGGGTCCCGGGGGTCCACCGGGTGGGGCCACCTGTCCCGGGGGGCCACATGGGCTGCAGGGGGTGCGCCTTGGCCATCATGGGCCAAGGGCACCAGCCCCTATAGGCCCATGCGCCTAGGGTTTCCCCCTAGGAGGAGTCCTAGTGGTGGAAGGCACCCCTAGGTGCCTTGGGGGGGAGGGAAACCTCCCTAGGCCGCCGCCCCCCCTAGTAGATCTCATCTACTAGGGCCGGCCACCCCCCCTTGGCACCCCTATATATAGTGGGGGGAGAGGAGGGACTTCAGACCTTGAGCCCTGGCCTTTGGTTGCCTCCTTCTCCCTCCCCAACACCTCCTCCAACTCCATAGTGCTTAGCGAAGCTCTGCCGGAGTACTGTAGCTCCATCAACACCACGCCGTCGTGCTGCTGCTGGTGCCATCTCCCTCAACCTCTCCTCCCTCCCTTGCTGGATCAAGAAGGAGGAGACGTGGCTGTTCCGTACGTGTGTTGAACGCGGAGGTGCCGTCCGTTCGGTGCTAAGGTCATCGGTGATTTGAATCACGTCGAGTACGACTACATCATCACCTTGCAAGCTTCCGCACGCGATCTACAAGTGGTATGTAGATGCAAACTCTCTCCCTAGACTCGTTGCTTAGATGAACTCATAGATGGATCTTGGTGAAACCGTAGGAAAAATTTTAATTTTCTGCAACGTTCCCCAACAGAGGCCCGACTGCAGCAGCCGTCTGCCTGGAGCCAGAGGCCGCCCAGGGCGCCAGCCGGGAGCTCACCTAGGAGGAAGCGAGGGAGCTGAAGCCGGGCGCTGGCCGACTCTGCTGCCCACACAACGAACTCCGGCAGCACTTCCGCAGTGTGAGAGCGTGGCCTCGGGGGCCGCACGGCCGAGACACGCCCCCCGGCCGCGGCCGGCCGCCCGTCACCACGCGGGAAATCACCTCCATGGCCACGGGGAACCGCCGCGGAGGCCACGGGGTGCTTGCGAGGGCGGCCACGACCGCGCTTGGGCGGAGGAGAGGCAGGCTCGGCCTGGCGAGCCTTCCCCTTCTCTGCGGCCGAGAGCCTCCTTGGCGGGGCCATGAGGAAGATGGAGAAGTAAGAGGGGATGAACTGGAAGGGCACGCGGCGTGCCGTACTTATAGCCGGAGGAGGCCAACCGTCGGCCTCCATGACTGCAGGTAATTATGACTCGTTTCGCGTGCAGGGACTTCTCGAATCCGTGCGGTTGCCGAGGCATCGTGGGGAAGTGGAGGCGCCCACGTCCAATCAACCACCACGCGGCGCCCAAGGCCGCAGGCTGTTAGGGCCCGTGACGCTTCGCACTTGCCCTTTCTCCTCTCTGCTCGGCCAAGTCCGGGCGCGCCTTGGGCTCGGGGGCTACTGTCGGCGTTCTGGGAATGGGGGTCCCCAGACTTGCCTGCCTGCGGCCTACGGCGTGGCTCAAAGAGGGCCCAGCACGGCCCATCTTCATCAGCAGAAGCTCAAGACCCTCGCGAGGGGCCAAGCCTCGCGGGGCGGACGACAAGAGCTTCCTCAGGCACGGCCTCGTCAGGCTGGCTCACGAGGAGGCGGAGAGTTCAAGGCGGGGTACCTCACGAGGTGCCCATGACACAAGCCATGACGACCAAGGGCGCCAGCCGGGCGCTAGCCCGCGCAGTGTCCTTCTTTCCTCTTTGGTGCTAGGGGAGCCAGCGCAGGCGAGAGCATCAAGCAAAGGCATCCATTTCGGTGCAACAAGACCAAGACCAGTCCAACGGCAGGATGGAGGTCACCGTGGAGCCCAAGTCGGCGTCACCACCAGAGCCTTTGACAGGCGAGGACCAACTTTAGTCAGGATAAGTGTACTAGATGTTCCCCTTCAAATTGGCCAATTGTTGGCGCCCTTCCCGCTCAATAGTTGGGGAGAGGCCCAGGGCCTTCGCCTATAAATAGGACTAGCCACCCACAGGGTAGAGGGATCGATCCATCCGGCCGGCAAAAAGAGAGAGACCACAAGAACAAACCCTCGCGAGGTGGTTCTTCCTTGTATTGTTCATCATCAGCCCAAGAGGCAATCCACCACACCACACACTGGAGTAGGGTATTACACCACAATGGTGGCCTGAACCAGTATAAATCCTGTGTCTCTTGTGTTGTTCTTCTCATAGTTTAGATCCTAGCGATTCGGCGAGGAACAGGTAGGTAGAAGGCGAAACTTCCGCGCGCACCCCAGTGTTCGAACCTCAAGGGTTTGCCGGAACCCTAAATCCGACACAGCCCTTTAGTATCGGTTGGTGGCTCCAACCGGTACTAAAGGTGCCTTCTATATAAGCAACACTTACGAATTTTGCCAGTTTCGTTCTCCCTCTGCTTCTTCTCCGCCGCCCCCGTCGCCGCTGCCCCCCGTCGTCGCCATCCCCGTTGCTGCCCCCGTCGCCGCCTGTCGCCGTCCCCGTCGCCGGACCGTCCCCGTCGCTGCATCGACCCGTCGCCGCACCTGTCGGTGTCAAAACCGGCGGATCTCGGGTAGGGGGTCCCAAATTGTGCGTCTAAGGCTAATGGTAACAGGAGGCTAGGGACACGATGTTTATCCAGGTTCGGGCCCTCTCGATGGAGGTAATACCCTACTTCCTGCTTGATTGATCTTGATGATATGAGTATTATAAGAGTTGATCTACCACTAGATCAGAGAGGCTAAACCCTACAAGCTAGCCTATGATATGATTGTTGTTGTTGTTGTGTCCTACAGACTAAACCCTCCGGTTTATATAGACACCGGAGGGGGCTAGGGTTATACAGAGTCGGTTTATAGAGGAGGAGATCTACATCCGAATCACCAAGCTTGCCTTCCACGCCAAGGAGAGTCCCATCCGGACACGGGACGAAGTCTTCTATCTTGTATCTTCATAGTCCAACAGTCCGGCCAAAGTATATAGTCCGGCTGTCTGGATACCCCCTTATCCAGGACTCCCTCAGTAGCCCCTGAACCAGGCTTCAATGACGATGAGTCCGACACGTAGATTGTCTTCGGCATTGCGAGGCGGGTTCCACCTCCGAATACTCCAAAATTAATTTCGAATACAAGGACCGTGTCTGGCTCTACAAGATAAATTCCATATACCACCGTAGAGAGAATAATAATCCACGAATCTGATCTGCTGACAATTCTTTGTTGTGTGACATCACGCCATGGCTCGGTAACTTATTCGAACCGTTTTTACATCCTGCTTCCGCACACACCACAAGGTGGTTTCCTTGGCACATCCTATCAGGGCAGAGATCGTGTCCCTCTTACTACGGGATTCTCATCAATACGGGTATGGGTAATCCAACCGTGCCTGTTGGCATGATCTCGTGTTTTTAGGCAAGTCCCGAATGACCACGTTCGGGGACGCTTGATATTCTTCCCCCTTTATAAAGGAGCCGAGGCCTATCCCTCTATCTCCACGCTCGCACATCTCGCACCCTGAGTTCCAACACCCAAAGCTCGAGCTTAAGCATCCCGGATCTTCGATCATGTCCGGATCTGACCATCAAGGCCGATGGATGGCTTCCTCTGTCACAGAGGAGGATATTGCGAAGCTCAAGGAGGCTGGGTATTTGACCGCCGATGTCAAGCATAGGTGAGGGAGTCCTGGATTAGGGGGTGTCCGTATGACCGGACTATAACCTTCGGCCGGACTCCTGGACTATGAAGATACAAGAAGACTTCGTCCCGTGTCCGGATGGGACTTTCCTTGGCGTGGAAGGCAAGCTTGGCAATACGGATATGTAGATCTCCTCCCATTGTAACCGAATCTGTGTAACCCTAGCCCTCTCCGATGTCTATATAAACCGGAGGGTTTTAGTCCGTAGGACGAACAACAATCATACCATAGGCTAGCTTCTAGGGTTTAGCCTCTCTAATCTCGTGGTAGATCTACTCTTGTACTACCCATATCATCAATATTAATCAAGCAGGAGTAGGGTTTTACCTTCATCGAGAGGGCCCGAACCTGGGTAAAAACATCGTGTCCCTTGTCTCCTGTTACCATCCGCCTAGACGCACAGTTCGGGACCCCCTACCCGAGATCCGCAGGTTTTGACACCGACATTGGTGCTTTCATTGAGAGTTCCTCTGTGTCGTCATCTTTAGGCCCGATGGCTCCTCCGATCATCAACAACAATGAGGTCTAGGGTGAGACTTTTCACCCCGGACAGATCTTCGTATTCGGCGGCTTTGCACCGCGGGCCAATTCGCTTGGCCATCTGGAGCAGATCGAAAGCTACGCCCCTGGCCATCAGGTCAGGTTTGGAAGTTTGAACTACACGGCTGACATCCGCGGAGACTTGATCTTCGGCGGGTTCGAGCCACAGCCGAGCGCGCCGCACTGTCACGATGGGCATGATCTAGCTCTACCGCCGAGCAGTGCCCAGGAGGCCACCCCAGTGTCCGCTCCGACCCTTAGCTCGGAGCCGACTGTGCCAATCAAGGACGGGTGGCTGGACACCGCCTCGGGGGCTGCAATCTCTACGGCGATCGAGCCGAACACCAGCCTTGTCCTTTGTGAAGCTCGTGACTCCAAGGTGCCGGACTCCTTTCCGGACTCCGAACCTTCCGCGCCCCTGCCGATCGAACCCGATTGGGCGCCGATCATGGAGTTCGCCGTTGCTGACATCTTTCAGCACTCGCCCTTCGGCGACATTCTAAATTCACTGAAGTCTCTCTCTTTATCAAGAGAGCCCTGGCCGGACTATGGTCAGCGAGGATGGGATGCGGATGACGAAGAAATTCAAAGCCCACCCACCACCCACTTTGTAGCCACTGTCGATGATTTAACCGACATGCTCGACTTCGACTCCGAAGACATCGACGGTATGGACGATGATGCGGGAGACGAACAGGAATCAGCGCCTATAGGGCACTGGAAAGCCACCTCATCTCACGATGTATACATGGTGGACACACCTAAAAGAAACGACGACGAGGAACAAAGGGGCGCAGCGAGGGATCGTTCCCTCGAAAAGCAATCAAAGCAGCGGTGTAAGCACCGCGCCAAACCCGACCTTGGCAGAGACCCAGCCACGGAGCAGGGCGAACCAGCAGACGACGAACATGCCATCGAGCAACCGTCCGAACATGGCAACTTGGGTAAACAAACCGAACAACCCATCCCCGGCGAAGATAATAGTCCGGACAACCTCACGCCGGACAAGTTGCTGGAATAGAAGAACCTTCACAAGAGGCTCATCGCCACTGTGCGTAGCCTGAAAAAGCAGAAGCGGAAGCTCAAAACAGCGGAAGATGCAAAGTACTCAACACCGCAGACAAATACGGCGACAGTCGCCACACAAAGAGCTATCCGAAGCGAAAATTACTGCCGGAATTTGATGAGGAGGCCTTAGAGCCCCCGCAATCAAAAAATAAAGAAGACACCCGGGCGGATAAACAACCCCATGGCCAACATAGAGCGGCAAAGGGCGCCGCACACAAGCCGGCACGCGATCCGCGCAAGGATTCGCATCAAAAAGACGACCCAACCAGATCTATCTACGGGCCAAGAAAGCAAGCTCTAGTAAGCAATGCAACGCAACAAGTATCCGAACATCACGGCACACCCAAATATAGAGGTGCCGCACACCCCCTATGTTTCACCGATGATGTGCTGGACCATGAATTTCTAGCGGGATTCAAGCCCGTAAACATAGAGGCATACGACGGAACAACAAACCCTGGAGTCTGGATTGAGGATTATATCCTCCACATACACATGGCTAGAGGAGATGACCTCCACACCATAAAATACTTACCCCTCAAGCTCAAAGGGCCAGCCCGGCATTGGCTTAAAAGCCTTCCCGAAAACACCATCAGAAGTTGGGAAGAGCTCGAGGATGCTTTTTCAGGAAAATTTTCAAGGGACCTATGTCCGACCTCCGGATGCAGACGATCTAAGTCATATAACTCAACAACCCGGAGAGTCAGCCCGGAAACTCCGAAACAAATTTCTTACTAAAAAGAACCAGATAGTCGACTGTCCGGACGCTGAAGCCTTAGCAGCTTTCAAACACAGCGTTCGAGACGAATGGCTCGCCAGACACCTCGGCCAAGAAAAGCCAAGAACAATGGCTACATTAACAAGCCTCATGACCCGCTTTTGCGCAGGAGAGGATAGCTGGTTGGCAAGAAGTAGCACTAGCGACCCAAGTACATCCAAAGCTAGGGATGGAAACGGGAAACCGCGATGTAGCAAGGACCAGCGCCGGACCAAGGGAAATAGCCCGAAGAGCACGGCAGTCAACGCCGGATTCAAAAGCTCTTGGCAGAATCAGAAAAAGCTGCCCCTCAAGGATACCAGGGACGAGCTATCTAACCTAAACAAAATCTTGGACAAAATATGCCAAATCCACAGTACTCCCGGGAAGCCTGCAAACCATACCCACAGAGATTGTTGGGTCTTCAAGCAATCTGGCAAACTCAACGCCGAACACAAGGGGCTCGACATACCAAGCGAGGACGACGACGAACCCCACAAGTAGAGCACCGGAGAACAAAAGAAATTCCCACAAGAAGTCAAAACAGTAAACTCACTTCACGTGACAAAAGGGAAAAACAAAGTGGCGCCTATAGAGATACGCGCCATACGGCCTGTCCCAGAGGAGTCCCGCCACTGGTTGTGACAACCAATCACCTTCGACCATCAGGATTACTCTAGAAGTATCCGGAACGCAGGCTAGACTGCCTTGGTATTAGATCCGATAATTGATGGACTCCACTTTACACAAGTCCTAATGGACGGCGGCAGTGAACTAAACCTGCTATATTAGGACACAATCCGCAGAATGGGGATAAACCCAACAAAAATTCGCCATGGCAACACTTCCTTTCAAGGGGTAACGCCAGGCCCAGATACCCGTTGTACGGGTTCTCTCCTGTTGGAAGTTATGTTCGGCTCCCCCGATAACTTCCGACGCGAAAAGCTAACTTTCCACATCGCCCCATTCACAAGTAGCTATCAAGCACTATTTGGACGCGAAGCTTTCGCCCGCTTTAACGCAATACTGCATTATGCATCCCTTACGCTTAAAATGCCCGGTCCACGAGGCATCATCTCATTAAAGGGAATATCGAGTGTTCCTCGAGCGTGGAAATCTGTGCGGCTGCCTTGACAGCCACACACTAAACCAGCTTCACTAATCAAAGCACCTAAACAGGTCGTTCAGACCCCGGACATGGCTAGACGAGTCCAGCGTAAACATGCAAGGGCTTACTAGCCGCATATCCCCGTACAAGGGGCTCCGCGCGTGTACAACAAGAGACAATAAAGCTCAATTCTACCTATTTTCTGAATTATACTTTATTTATTTAATATAACATAGATTTTTGCATGACCGTTTTCAACTAAGTTCCTCTTTTTTACAGATGAACACCGTGCTACACCTGTCCAGGATACGGCACAACGGAGACACAGGCGCAGACGTGCAGTAGGGACCCGTTCCAAGGATTCTTTTCAGATTAAGACCCTACGTAAACCTTTCTCACTGTCTCTTGTTGATACACATCCCCCAGTTTCTTGTTATAACCGAGGAGGAGGCTGACGTCTTGGCATGTGGCCACGTCAGAATTTTGCGCGTTCCCGGACACCAGGGGCTTCTTACCAAGGGCGTTGTTTAGCCCGTTTTCATAAAGACCGAATACCTTAGGGAGTGTTCGGCGTCGCGAGTTTGGCCTTATATGCATCAGCTCCGAATCATGTCTTTGGTCAAATGTTGGGTTTTCCCGGCTCCTGTGTTTTGCTGCCTTATGTTCCGCTCTATTGGCTAAGGCGGCACCAGGAGAACTACTGCGATTGTGCCCCGGTTCGGCCAGGCGAGCACCTCAGTAGAGAAAGCCGAAAACTGACTGTCATGATATACCGTGAGACTGGTCAACCACTCGATGACCCGCCGGAAACTTTAGGATTCCTCCGCATTAACGAAGGGCCGTTTCCCGGTCAGGCACACACACGCCCCGAATTCGGGTGAGCACGGTGCCCCTAGGGGCTATATAGTAGCCCCACTGTCAAACTCCTATGGCTAAGTGAAAGTGATAAAGCGTTATAGTCCGGTTGCCTAGTTCGCTGCGCTATCACCTCCTTAATAGGACCAAGACGTTGGATCAAGTGTGAAAATGCGCCTTCTGCGAACACCCCCGCATCGTATGCGTGGGGGCTGAAGCCGAAGACTACCATCTTTCAGGTTATATACACATATACATTAACGGCGCACAGGAGGTATTCTAATTCTTGAAAGCACAAGTATAAAAAGCTCTTATATTCCATCGAAACATTGTTTTACAATAATACATGTTATTCAAACATAACATCCTTCGAGCACTGCGTCTCTATTAAACAAGCGCCCTGTAGAACTTCCTGAAAATAGTGCTCGACAGGTACTCGGCTCTCGTCCGAATCTTGGGATGCAACAACAATGGCCTTCATCTCCGCCCAGTATGTCTTGACACGGGCAAGAGCCATCTGCGCACCCTCTATGCACGCTGACCTCTTCATTGCATTAATATGCAGCACCGCACCAAGGAACTGCTGCACCAAGCTAAAATAACTCTTCGACTCGGGCCTTTTCGGCCACAAATGACTCACGACATACTTCATGGCGAGTCTAGATAACCTATTCAGCTCCGCCCACGCGGCCAAACGATCAGTTAATGGAAGTGGGCGCTTTGGATTGTGGAACTGCGACCAAAAAAGCTTGTCCACCTCGTGGTCCTTCTGATCGCGGAAGTGTTCGGCCGCGTCCGCGGCACTCGCCGCCAAGTCTAGATAAGTGTTCACCGCACTCCACTGCCGGTCCAACGGAGCATATTTAGGATCCCCGAACTTCATCCGCAGCATAAAGGGCTTTCCAGCCGTGATATCTCCGGCCTGACGTAGCTCCTCCTTCATAGCTCTCATCGCAGAGCGAGCATCCTTGGCCTCGGTAGTGACCTTCTCTAGGTCATTCCGTGCCACCTGATCTTCTTTTTCAAGAAGCTTGCAGCGGTCGGCAGCATTCTTCAACTTTACAGCCATCTCGGCCATTTCCTCCTTGCTTTGGCAGTGAGCAGCCTGTTCGGCTTTCAGCTCTTCAGCCGCCTTTAAGGCAGCCGCATCGCTTTTCCTGGCCTGCTCCTTGGCTCGGGCAAGTTCCGCCTGAAGGTTCTCCATGGCAGCGGCACCATCTGCATCAAGCACACATGTTGTAAGGTACGGGCATCAAGCTCCTCTTACTAGGTGTCTTCGGAGAAATTACATACCTTGTGTCTCGTCCAGCCGCTTGTTGACAAGCGTGATGTCGGCATCTACCATGTCAAGTTGCCGCTTTAGCTCGGCAAATTCATCAGTCTGGCTAGCCACCGGACACTTTGCCACCTACATAGGAAATGCGACATATTATACCTGGGATTATGATCCTCGGCGCGCCGTCATTTTTGACAACGCACAGAGTCTCAGGGGCTACTATCTATATAGGGTGCATCTTATACATGCGGATCTGTCAAAAGGTACATCATTTCGCGTACCTCAAAGCCTGTCAGTAAACTCCTGACGGCCTCGTACAACCCACTCTCCAAGGATGAAATCCTTCCAATCACCGTATCCATCAACACACGGTGTTCCTCTGAGATAGACGCTCGCCCGAGCAGATCCTTCAGCTCCTCCGACCGTGCACCGGACGGTGCCGGACTCGTCCGATGGCCTTTTTTGAAGGCCGGACACGGAGGGCCTCGGGGGGCCATATGACTGCCTTCTGGCCCCGCCGGATTCGAAGAAACTCTCTGTGACAACACCTCAGGGTCACCCGCCTCGCAAGGCGGTACGGCAGGGGGAGGCGTTCCGCTCTCAATCATCTACGAATGAAGATCCCCTGAAGATGAGCTCTGCTGAGAAGGGCTGAGATCCGAACTACAAGGTAAAACTTCGGTTATCTTCCTCAGAAATAGAGCAGGGATGTCTTTCATTTTAAAAAACCCTCTCTTTACTTACGGCTCGGTGGAGAGCTGATCCCCTTGGGGGAGCAATGCGACCGAGGCACCCCCCGGCGCCAGACCCTCTAACGAAGATTTCTTCCCCGCTTTGAGGCCATCGCCTCTGGGTCTTCAGAGGTGGTCCTCTTCTTCCCCTGGTTAGAGGAATTCTCCATTCCTCCTTTCCTGACAGCCTCCTTCACGGAGGCGGTAGCATCCTTGTTCCCCTCTTCGCCTTCTTCCAAAGGCGCAACCTCTAGCATCCTGCTTAACACGGGATCCGGCATGGTCTCACGGAGAGGGGCCGGACACCTGATAAGCTTTGCTTTCGCTATCCACTCCTGTTTAAAGGATAGCTCTTTTAAGGGCAATTTTATGATAAATATACAGATAACGTGTCTGGTTACAGGGCTACTTACTTGAGTATCCGGGCGATTGCAGCTCAGACCTGCGTCCTCGGACAAGTCCGGACACATTGCTTGTGATCCAAAGAACAATTTGTACATCTCCATGGGCGTCGCGCCCATAAAATGTTGGAGGGATCGCAGTCCTTCCGGATTAAATTCCCACAGGCGGAGGGGGCACATTTACAGGGCAGTATGCGGCGAATCAACATAACCTGCGTCACTACAACCAGATTGATATCTCTTTATAGGAGATCTCGAATACGGCCCTGCAACAAGGGCACGTCCTTGGACGGCCCCCAGTTAAGCCCTTTATTGACCCATGACGCTAGCTATGGTGGGGGACCCGAGCGAAAGGCAGGTGGCGCCACCCATTTGGTGCACCTGGGAACTGTGATATAAAACCACTCTCGTTTCCATAAGCTGAACTCCTCTTGAAAAGAGCCCTCGGGCCATGGAGCGTTGGCAATCTTGCTTATAGCAGCACCTCCGCACTCTGTGTGCTGCCCCTTGATCATCTTCGGCTCTACTTTGAAGGTCTTAAGCCACAATCCGAAGTGAGGAGTAATATGGAGGAAGGCCTCGCACACGACAATGAACGATGAGATATGGAGGATGGACTCCGGGGCTAAGTTGTGAAGTTCCAGCCCATAGTAAAACATGATCCCCCTCACGAAGGGGTCCGTCGGGAAGCCTAGCCCCCGAAGGAAGTGAGGCGCGAACACCACACTCTCACCAGGCTTGGGAGTGGGAATAACCTACCCTTGAGCAGGCAACCTATGCGAGATTTCGCCGGTTAGATACCTGGCATCTCTTAGCTTTAACACGTCTTCTTCCGTAACGGAGGAGGGCATCCATCGGCCTCGGAGGTCGGAGCCGGACATCGTCGGAAGTCCGAAGCGCCTGAATCTGGAGCTTTGGGTGTTGGAACTCAAGGTGAGAGGCGGATTTGATTGAGATTGAAAGAAAGGAGTCGAGCCTTGGTCTCTTTATAAAGAGGTTGAATACCAAGAGCCCTCCCCGTGACCGTTTGGGACTCGCCTTCGATTGGGGAGGCATACCAACCGGCACGATTGGGTTACCCACGCCCATATTGGTGAGAATCCCGAAATAAAGGGGACACGATCTCTGCTTTGACAAGACGTGCCAAGGAAACCGCCTCGCTAAATGTGCTGAGGTGGGACAGTAAAATGAATAAAGGCTTGGCCATGGCGTGATGTCACACTGCAGAATACGTCAGCAGATTAGATTTGTGTAAATATTATTCTCTTTACGGAGGTATGTGGAACTTGTTTTGCAGAGCCGGACACTATCCTTGTATTCAAAATCTTTTATGAAGTATTCGAAGGAGGAACCCGCCTTGCAATGCCGAAGACAATCTGCGCGCTGGACTCGTCGTCATTGAAGCCTGGTTCAGGGGCTAGTGAGGGAGTCCTGGATTAGGGGGTGTCCGGATGACCGGACTATAACCTTCGGCCGGACTCCTAGACTATGAAGATACAAGAAGACTTCATCCCGTGTCCGGATGGGACTTTCCTTGGCGTGGAAGGCAAGCTTGGCGATACGGATATGTAGATCTCCTCCCGTTGTAACCGACTCTGTGTAACCCTAGCCCTCTCCGGTGTCTATATAAACCAGAGGGTTTTAGTCCGTAGGACGAACAACAATCATACCATAGGCTAGCTTCTAGGGTTTAGCCTCTCTGATCTCGTGGTAGATCTACTCTTGTACTACCCATATCATCAATATTAATCAAGCAGGAGCAGGGTTTTACCTCAATCGAGAGGGCCCGAACCTGGGTAAAAACATCATGTCCCTTGTATCCTGTTAACATCCGCCTAGACGCACAGTTCGGGACCCCCTACCCGAGATCCGCCGGTTTTGTCACCGATAATAGGCTTCCTGCTCCCGAACAGGTTATCCCCACTCCTGAGACCAACGAGAGCGTCGTATTTGTCTCCCACTTCCTTTGGGGCTTAGGTCTTACTCTTGATCCCTTCGTGAGGGGGCTCATGTTCTATTACAGGCTAGACTTCCACGATCTAGCTCCGGATTCCATCCTCCACATCTCGTCATTTATCGTTGTGTGTGAAGCCTTCCTCCACATCACCCCCACTTCGGCTTATGGCTCAAGACTTTCAATGTGAAGCTAAAGATGATTGAGGGGCGACACGCAGAGTGCAGAGGCGCCATAATAAGTAGGAACGTCAATGCCCCGTGGCCCAAAGGCTCCTTCCCGGAGGTATCTGATTTATGGCAACGGAGGTGGTTCGATGTCACAGCTCCTCGAGGCTCAAAGTGGGCGGCCGCGCCCGCCTTTCGCTCGGGCCCTCCACCTCAACTGGCATCGTGGGACAACGTGGGTCTAAACTGGGGGCCTGCGAATGATGTACCAATGCTACAAAGCCGCATTCGGGAGCTCCTCGAGAGGGACATTAGTCTTGTCAAGATAATACAGGTAATGCTAGTTCGGCAAATCCTGCCGTGCAAACGTCGGCCTCTCTGGATGTGGGAATTCAACCCAGAAGGTCCGCGAACTATTCAACATTTCATTGGCATGATGCCCGAAGGAATGTATAAGTTGTTCTTCGGACCACGAATAAAGTGTCCGGACACCACCGAGTATGCGGGCCTGAGCTGCAATCGCCTAGATACCCAAGTAAGCAACCCTATAATCGAACACCTTGCTTATATTTGTCATAGCATTATTCTGAATACTGTCCGCAACCAGGATTGGCTCAGTAAGGCAGAGAGGATCAGGTGTCCGGCCTCGCTTCCGAAGGCTCGCCCGGTCCGGCAATGGCCAGGATTCTTAAACGGACACTAAGTCAAGTGCCACCAGAGAAAGCTGAAGGGAAGAGTGGGGAGGCCAAGAGTGGGCCTCACACATTGCACATCCGAACCGGGGGAATTAACGTCTCCACGGAGGAGGAGAATCTGAGGTTTCCTCCCCTCACGGGAAGAAGAGGGATGCCTCCGAAGATTTGGAGATGGGGGTGCCTAATCAAGGGAAGAGAGCTTCACCAAAGGGCCCTGCCCCGAAGGGCATCCTCACCGCACAGTGCCCGCAAACGGGCCAGCCCTCCACCGAGCTGTAAGTTTAAATTGAACAAGGAACTTGTTGCTTTTTCCTCTGAGAGTAATAACCAGGACCTGTTTTTTGTAGTCCGGTCAGCAATTCATCTCAATAGGGCTCGTCCTCGGGGGATCTTCTTCCGTAGATGATGGAGAGTGAAGCCCCACCTGCCTCTCCGTCTCGTGAAGCTGGGGACCCTGAGGTATCGCCACGAAGGAGTCCAGGTCCAATGGGACTGGAAGCTAATACTTAGGCCGCCCCGAGCCCAGCACGTTCGGCTCCCGTGGCGGACAATGAAAAGGGTCCGGGAGAGTCCGGTGTCCGGCCAAACATGCTGACGGGCCTTGTCGGTGTCAAAACCGGCGGATCTCGGGTAGGGGGTCCCGAACTGTGCGTCTAGGCGGATGGTAACAGGAGACAAGGGACACGATGTTTTACCTAGGTTCGGGCCCTCTTGATGGAGGTAAAACCCTACGTCCTGCTTGATTGATATTGATATTGTGGATGTTTACAAGAGTGGATCTACCACGATATCAAGGAGGCTAAACCCTAGAAGCTAGCCTATGGTATGATTGTAATGGTTGTTGTTGTGTCCTACAGACTAGAGCCATCCGGTTTATATAGACACCGGAGAGGGCTAGGGTTACATAGAGTCGGTTACAATGGTAGGAGATCTACGTATCCGTATCGCCAAGCTTGCCTTCCACGCCAAGGAAAGTCCCATCCGGACACGGGACGAAGTCTTCAATCTTGTATCTTCATAGTCTTGGAGTCTGGTCGATGATGATAGTCCGGCCGATGATAGTTCGGATGATGATGGTAGTCCGGCTATCCGGACACCCCCTAATCCAGGACTCCCTCAGTAGCCCATGAACCAGGCTTCAATGACGATAAGTCCGGCGCGTATATTGCTTGGCATTGCAAGGCGGGTTCCTCCTCCGAATGATAGAAGATTGTGAACACCAGGATAGTGTCCGACTCTGCACAATAAATTCCACATTACACCGTAGAGAGAATAATATATACACAAGTTCAATCTGCCGACGTTTTTTGCGGAATGACGTCACGCCACTACCAAGCCATTACTTGAATCATTTTTTACTCTACCACCTCAGCGCATTTAGCGAAGCGGTTTCCTTGGCACGTCTTGTCGAAGCAGAGATCGTGTTTCCCCTTAATCCGGGATTCTCATCAATACGGACGTGGGTAACCCAACCGCGCCATTGATGGTGACGCTTGGGGGATAAGCGAGTTTTACCAGGCCGGTGGGGGACGCGTAGACTTTGCCCCCCCCATATAAGGGATAAGGATTCACCTTTTCACCTACGCCTTCTTCCTCCTTTGCTTATCCATCTCCGCGCACTCGAGCTCTAGCGCCCAAGCCCGCACATCTCGTCTCAACCTTCCCCAGTTATGTCCGGAGCGGGAGGCAAGTGGATGACCTCCTCCATTACGGAGGAGCACATCAAAAGACTGCGCAGTGCCGGCTACCTGTCTGGCGACATCGCGCACCGGCTGCCCGATGAGGGGCAGCTCATCCCCACCCCCAGGCCCCATGAGAGGGTCGTTTTCTTCCCCACTTCCTCCGCGGACTGGGTTTTCAACTTCACCCCTTTGTCCGGGGGCTCATGTTCTACTACGGCCTGGATTTCCATGATCTGGCACCGAACTTTATCCTCAACATCTCGGCGTTTATCGTCGTGTGCGAGGCCTTCCTCTGCATCTAGCCCCACTTCGGCTTGTGGCTCAAGATCTTCAATGTCAAGCCGAAGGTAGTGAAGGGCACTCAAGCGGAGTGCGGAGGCACCATGTTGGGAAAGATGCCCAACGTCCTTTGGTTCGAAGGGGCCTTCGTGGAATCCGTCAAGGGGTGGTAATCGGGGTGGTTCTATATCACCGAGCCGCGCGACCCTAAGTGGGCCGTGGCCCCCGAGTTCAGATCTGGTATCCCCACGCAGCTCACCTCCTGGAAAGAGAAGGGCTTGCTATGGGGTAGTTCGGAGGAGCTGACGGGACTCCAAGCCTGTATCCAGAAGCTGGTGAAGAAGCTCAGGCTGGTTAACGTAGTCCAAGTCATGCTCGTCCGCCGGATTCTCCCATGTCAAGAGCGGGCATTCAATCTGTGGGAGTTCAATCCGGAACAGCACCAGGCGCTGAGCGGGCTCTTCGACACGACGTACGAAGGCGCCTGGAGGGTGCTGTTTAAGGGCGCCGAAGCCCCCGCATCCGCGACTGAAGATCGCGGATTTCGCTCGCAGCGCCAAGCCGACGAGGTAAGTGATTCTACCCCTTTACGGGACACTTGCTTTTCATAGTTTGACTCTATGCGGGTTTTAATTTCCCCTTTTCCTTTGACAGGATTGGATGGGAAGGCGGAGCAGATTATCTGCCCGGCTCCCATGCTAGAAAACCCAGTAGACGCCCGTCTAGCGAGGCTGCTGGTTCCGGCACCGCACGTGGTGCCGGAGAAGAAGGCCAAGAAGGAGGCCACGGGTGCTCGAAAGAGTTCCCGCTTTCAGGTGTCCGACGACTCCGGGGCGGACTCCTCCCTCGAAAACGAGGAGGAGAAGGAGGACTCTCTCCCAGAGGAGGGAGAGAGGAAGAGGAAGGCTTCCCCAATAGGGGAGGCCGAAGGGTCCAAGAGGGGAAGGACTATTCCCCCGGACAGCTCCGCCAACATCAACGTTGGCGAGGAAGAATGGCCTTCAAGCGCCAGGCCTCCAGCGAGATCGTAAGTATCCGGATTCCTGAATGATTTATAATTTCTTTTTCTGCGTCACATAGTGTCATTCTGATGCCGCATGCTACCTGTAGTCCGACCAATGATGATCTCCCCGCTTCATCGAGCCGATCGTTGGCTCCGTCAGATGTAGACTCCATCCCGACCGCCTTCACCCCTCGCGACACCGAGGATGCCGAGGTGGGATCCCAAGAAGGGACCCATCAGGGGGAGGCTCCGGAGGCGCCACAAGGCAGCCTCCCGGACTTTGCGCCGGACTCCACATCAGAACCCGCAGTGGTTCCGGAGTCCGGCCGGCGGCCCCTTCGCACGAAGGGCAAGACCGTGACATCGGCGGCTTCCGTCCAACCGGAGGCGCCGGACAATTTGTTGGAGGCGCTCCAGAGCGCTTCCATCGAGGAAGAACACCGCACTATTATGAGTGCGGTGATTCAGAAGGTACAGCTCGCCAAGAGCGGGCTGACCGAAGCCTGCAGTAGCCTTTTATCAGGCTTTGAGGTAAGAAGTTAAAAAATATGCAATGTGATACCACATAGACAGTAGCCCCTAATGCTCGGTTCGGTGTTCGGAAAGAAAAGCCGGACTGAGGATCTGAAAAAAAGAAGATATACGCAGGGTTGCTAAAAAATTATGTCAATATGGGTTGCAGGCTGCGCTGCTGACCTCTGCCGCACTGACTACGGAGGTCGGTGCTTTGAAGCAGGAGCTCGAGCAGTCCGAGCAAGAGCTCGGCCGCGCCAAGAAGCAGCTCCAAGACAAAGAAGGTGAGTAACACCACTTTGAACTTGTACCTTACATAAAAGGATTTAGGTTGCAACAAAAATAACAAGGATAACATGGGTACTGCAGGGGCCACGAACGAGGTGGCGACCCTGAAGGAGGCCGTGTCTGCGGCCGAACGCGACGCGGCCGCGGAACGGGCAGAGCGAGAAAAGCAGGAGGCGCGGGTGGCGGTGGTTCAGCAAGAGCTCCAGGCTCTCATGGAAAAGCATGAGAGTTTGGAGCGTGACCTAAAGACTCGAGAGTCCGAGCTTGCCTCAGCTCTCGAAAGTGCCAAGACTGCCAAGGCCGATGCCCATAAGTCCCTTCAAGAGATTGAGTTGGTGAGGAAGATAGCGGCGGGTAAGGCATTTATCATGCAAAGCAAGCATGTGAATGTAAATTACGTGTTACTTACCCGAATTCGGAGCTCTCCAGGGGCGGTTGCAGATCTGCCTCGCAGCGTGTCTGATGCCGCCGCATTCTACCAAGCCGAGGAGGGGAGCTCAACGGAGAAGGTCTTCTGGTCTCAGTATGCTGAGGCCGGCCATCCGGTGCCCCCTAGCGACCAGCTGAAGCAGCTGGTCGAGCTCCACAAGGTGGCCAAGCAGGCCATGAAGGGCCTCGTAGTCCGGCTATGGCCTGGAGAGGCCATGCCTGGGAGCTACTTCGGTCTCGTGCGACGGTTAGTGGATGCGTGCCCCTGGGTGGAGGTTATCAAGCGCTCCGCCTGTATTGAAGGTGCTTGTCGGGCCCTTGCCCGCGCAAAGGTGCATTGGGGCAAGCTGGATGCGGAGAAGCTAATCACTAACGCGCCACCAGCGGGCAAGGAATATCGTACGCCCGAGATGTACTATAAGACTGTCCTGAAGGGTGCCCGCAAAATTGCGGATGAGTGCCCCAGGGATGTAATTATTGAGTAAATTCGCAATGTGTTATCCTATGCGCTGAAAACTTTGTTCATATGCGCTAAGCAACGCTTGTTAATTTAAAATATTACCTTCTGTGCGGCCGTTTATTAAATCTGAGAGATGGCAAGTCGTCGGCTTCAGCCCCCATGCCACGAGTGCTGGGGTGTTCGGGATAAACTTGAGCACTCTTGTTCCCATTTTTGGGTCCATCTAGGCAGGCGCTCAACACAACGAACAAGGCAACCGGACTTATAGTGCTTGAACACTCTCACTTAGCCATAGAATTCTATAATTTTAAATTTCGGCGAAGCCCCTAGTATTCGGAAGACCGAATTCGGGGCGCTATCCACGCCTTCGTCGGACATTATGCAGAACTTCGCTCGAAGCGGCGTAGGTCTTTAAGGACCCAAAAGGACCTCTCGAACAGCGACCAGTCTCTCGCCTTACCATGACAGTCAGTTTTAGCTTTCTCCACTGAGGCGTTAACCCGGCTCAACCGGGGCGCAAAAGCAGTGGTTCCCCCAGTGCTACCTTAGCCGATAGAACGGAACGTAAGGTGCCAAACATGGGAGCCGGGCAAACCCAACTATTGACCCAAGACATGATTCGGAGCCGATTCATATAATGCTATAAGTTCGGGGTGCCGCACTTGTGAAAGTGTTCGGACTTTATCACACCATAATGCAGGGAACATAAGCCCCTGGTGTATTTGGCCGTACCAAAATGTACGGATGCAACATGTCATAAATGAACATCTATATATATAAGGTAATGCAATTATGGGCAAAAAGTGCTGCATTTTATTCGAGAAGAGCTGCTATGAGTGCGGAATGATACAAATAGTGCGGAAAGCAAGGGATTGGACGAATTAAAGGCGTCTCCCTCCAGGGGTAGGCCGCGGAATGGTGTATTTAACAAATTTAATGCTCGTAATGGAGACCACCTAAGTGTTCGTCGCGGCCTTTGTCCCTCCCTGGCTGTTGCATCATGAGTTCGGCAGGTTCGCCGCCGGACAGAGTTCTGTACAAAAAGGAGAGAAATAAAAGATAAAAAGAGCGACACACTTGGGAGCCCCTGGTGTGGTCGAACCGCACTCTGGGTCTGTTGTGGTTGTGCCTCTCCCCCTATGCCCATGGTATCTCCAGGGCGTAATTATGTACGCGGAGAGTTTGTCTTACAATTGTGCGAGGGCTGGGGTTGAGGCCGCATTGCTACACGTGCTCGGAACGTGCTAGGTGGTCTTGGTTGATGTTGCTCCGGGCGCGTTTGGCCGTGTCCGGTCGTTTAACGGCCGGACTCGAAAATTGCCTTAAAAGGCTGCTCTGTACTTCTGCCGCGAGAGCCGCTGTATGTTCCTCCGTTCGGAGGGAGCGTTCCGTGTTTCCATTGACCGTGATGACTCCACGAGGGCCTGACATCTTGAGCTTAAGGTATGCATAATGCGGCACCGCGTTGAATTTTGCGAACGCGGTTCGTCCGAGCAGAGCGTGATAGCCACTGCGGAACGGGACTATGTCGAAGACCACTTCCAGTGTGACTGAGCCTATACAACTGGCCTCGACACCTGGTATGACGCCTTTGAAGGTTGTCTTTGTAGGCTTAATCCTTGAAGGGTCTATGCCCATCTTGCACACTGTATCCTGGTAAAGCAGGTTCAGGCTACTGCCACCGTCCATCAGGACTCTCGTGAGGTGAAATCCATCAACGATTGGGTCTAAAACCAATGCGGCGAATCCGCCATGGCGGATACTGGTCAGATGGTCTCTTCGATCGAAAGTGATCGGGCAAGAGGACCATGGGTGGAATTTTGGGGCGACTGGCTCCATCGCGTATACTTCCCTTAGTGCACGCTTCCGCTCCCTCTTGGGTATATGCGTTGCGTATATCATGTTTACCGTTCGAACTTGAGGGGGGAATCCCTTTTGTCCTCTGTTGTTCGGCGGCCGGGTCTCTTCCTCGTCATCGCTGTGTAGCCCCTTGTCATTGTATTCGACGATTAATTTGCCTGCCTGCTTGAATACCCAACAATCTCTATTGGTGTGGTTAGCCGGCTTTTCGAGGGTTCCATGTATTTGACAGGAGCGGTCGAGTATTCGGTCCAAATTGGACGGGCCCGGAGTGGTTCTTTTGAATGGCTTCTTCCGTTGACCGGGCTTGGAGCCTCGGAATCCGGCGTTGACTGCCGTATCCTCATTGCTGTCGCCGTTAATGCGGTGTTTGTTTTTGTTTCGACGCGACCTGCCATTGCGGTCCTTGGTATCCGGACTGCCAGCGTTTTTGCTGAGGTTGTTGCTGCGAGCTAGCCAGCTATCCTGTCCCGCACAAAAGCGGGTCATGAGTGATGTGAGGGCTGCCATGGATTTCGGCTTTTCCTGTCCTAGGTGCCGGGCCAGCCACTCGTCGCGGATGTTATGTTTGAAGGCAGCGAGGGCCTCTGCATCCGGACAGTCGACGATTTGATTTTCCTTGTTAAGAACCGTGTCCAGAATTGCCTGGCCGATTCGTCTGGCTGCTGGATTATGTGGCTTAGGTCATCTGCGTCCGGTGGTCGCACATACGTGCCCTGGAAGTTGTCGAGGAATGTGGCTTGCAGGTCTTCCCAGCATCCAATTGACTCTGCGGGCAGGCTGTTAAGCCAATGCCGGGCTGGTCCTTTAAGCTTGAGCGGGAGATATTTGATGGCGTGAAGATCGTCGCTGCGGGCCATATGTATATGGAGGAGATAATCCTCAATCCAAACCGCGGGGTCTGTTGTGCCATCGTAGGATTCGATATTAACGGGTTTAAACCCTTCAGGGATTTGATGATCCATTACTTCGTCAGTGAAGCGTAGTGGGTGTGCGGCGCCTCTGTATTGAGCAATATCGCGACGTAGCTCGAGAGAGTGTTGTCTGCTGTGTTCGGCCCGGCCGGAGTAGTTGTATCCGGCGCGACGGTATTCGTCGTGGGTCTTGGGGCGCCCACGTGATCCATAGATAGATCTGGATTGTCTTGCCTTGTCCTCCAATATATCCCGCAAGTCCGGCGCGTTCCCCCATGGCTTCATGCTTTTTGAGCGATGCCGGGGTACGGTTTTGGTGGAGGGCTTGCATGCCTCTCTGTCGCGGCCACGAGGTGGTCGGTCTGCCGTATTGTGCGCTGGTGATGCAGGTTTGTACGCTTCCTCCTCTAGTCGGGGGAGCAACTTGCGTTTTGGGTAACTTTTGGAGGGGCGTTCGAGTTCATACTCTTTGGCCGCGAGGACCTCGGTCCATCTGTCGGCCAGTAGGTCTTGATCAGCTTGAAGCTGTTGCTGCTTTTTCTTTAGGCTGTTTGCCGTGGCCATTAGCCTGCGTCTGAAACGCTCTTGTTCGACGGGATCCTTAGGCATGATGAATTCGTCATCGTCGAGGCTTGCCTCGTCTCCGGAGGGAGGTAAGTAATTATAATCCTCGACCTCTTCGTCTGCCGCCCTCTCGTGAGGGCTTGCTTCTGCCTCCTCCTGCGCTGGATTGTGCTGAAGGGGGTTGTCTTTGGTACTTTCTGGGGTGTTATTATCTCCTGTGCCGGAATCTCCATTCTTGCTGTGGCGGGATTTAGATCGGCGCCGCTGACGTCGGCGCTTGGGCTGTTTCTTTAAGGAATCGGCCTCCGTTGCTTCTTCACCGTCCCCATCTTTTGGGGTGTCCACCATGTATATGTCGTATGACGAGGTGGTCTTCCAGCGTCCTGTAGGCACTGGTTCTTGATAGTCTCCGGCATCATCATCCATACCGTCGATGTCTTCGGAGTCATAGTCTAGTACGTCGGTTAGATCGTCGACGGTGGCTACGAAGTGGGTGGTGGGTGGGCTCTGAATTTGTTCATCGTCCGCGTCCCAACCATCCTGGCCGTAGTTCGGCCAGGGCTCTCCGGATAGCGAGAGATGCTTCAGCGAATCTAAGATGTCGCCAAAGGGTGAGTGCTGAAAGATGTCCGCAGCGGTGAATTCCATGATCGGCGCCCAATCGGATTCGACTGGCAGGGGCGTAGGAGGTTCGGAGTCCGGCAGAGAGTCCGGCACCTCGGAGTCATGAGCTTTATGTGGGACAAGGTAAGTGTTCGGCTCCATCGCTGTAGAAGTTGCAGCTCCCAAGGCGGTGTCCAGCCATCCGTCCTCGATCATAGCGATCAGCTCCGGACTATGGGTCGGAGCGGATTCATGTGCGGCCTCCAAGGTGCTGTCCGGCGGCAGAGTTAGGTCGTGCCCATCGTGACAGCGCGGCACGCTCGGCTGTGGCTCAGATCCATCGAAGATCAAGTCCCCGCGGATATCGGCCGTGAAGTTTAGGCTTCCCAACCTGACCTGACGGCCAGGGGCGTAGCTTTCGATCTGCTCCAGATGGCCAAGTGAGTTGGCCCGCAGTGCGAAGCCGCCGAATACGAAGATCTGTCCGGGGAGAAAAGTCTCACCCAGGACTGCGTCGTTGTCGATTGAAGAGGCCATCAAGCCTATCGGTGACGAAACAGAGGAACTCTCAATGAAAGCACCAATGTCGGTGTCAAAACCGGCGGATCTCGGGTAGGGGGTCCTGAACTGTGCGTCTAGGCGGATGGTAACAGGAGACAAGGGACACGATGTTTTACCCAGGTTCGGGCCCTCTTGATGGAGGTAAAACCCTACGTCCTGCTTGATTGATATTGATATTGTGGATGTTTACAAGAGTGGATCTACCATGAGATCAAGGAGGCTAAACCCTAGAAGCTAGCCTATGGTATGATTGTAATGGTTGTTGTTGTGTCCTACAGACTAGAGCCATCCGGTTTATATAGACACTGGAGAGGGCTAGGGTTACATAGAGTCGGTTACAATGGTAGGAGATCTACGTATCCGTATCGCCAAGCTTGCCTTCCACGCCAAGGAAAGTCCCATCCGGACACGGGACGAAGTCTTCAATCTTGTATCTTCATAGTCTTGGAGTCCGGTCGATGATGATAGTCCGGCTGATGATAGTTCGGCTGATGATGGTAGTCCGGCTATCCGGACACCCCCTAATCCAGGACTCCCTCAGGCCTCCTGGAGTCAGCTGCTCTCTTGGAGATCATCGTACCCTAATGGGTACGTGTTGGAGAAAATCACCTCCACCACAAGCGGTTTAAACGAAGCTTTCAGGAGCCTTCTCAAAGGCTTTGAGGTAAGCCGCAAAAATACGCAGCTTTTAGTTGTATCGCACGCGATACATGCACTCTGTATAGATAGTAGCCCCTGAGACTGTGGATGCTAGCCGATGGCGGCAGCCGGAGGATCATACTCCCAGATAATGATCGCACTTGTATTTGATGTGCAGGTTGCTAAGGGCTCGACAATAGACCAGGCCGCTGAATGCGCCGAATTGAGGCGCAGATTGACGTGGTGGAGGCCGGCGTCACGCTTGTTAACAAGCGTTTCGAGGAGTCGCAGAGTATGCTTTCCTATATCCACATCTATTTTGGGAATTTGCAAGAAGGCTGTAATATTAATGTGATGTGATGTAGTTGCAGGCGGAGGTACTGCCATTGAGGCCCTGAGGGCGGAGCTTGCCCTAGCCAAGGAACAAGCCCGGGTTAGCAATGCAGCTGGTCTAAAGGCAGCCGAAGAGTTGAAAGCCGAACATGCCGCTCATCTCCGAAGCGAAGAAAATATAGCCGAGATGGCTGTGGAGCTGAGGGACGCCGCCAGCCGGTACGAGCTTCTCGAGAAAGAGAATCAGGCGAAGGCGGCTGGCCTGAAGAAGGCGCTGGACTCGGCTAAAGAGACGCGCTCTTAGATTAGAGACGCGCGGGAGGAACTTCGACAAGCCGGGGAGATCACGGCTGGAAATCCTTATTTGTTGCGGATGAAGTTTTTAGATCCAAAGTATGCTCCATTGGATAAGCTATGGAGTGCCGTAGATAAGTATGCGGACCTGGCGAAGAGTGCGGCTGATGCAACCAAGTTGTTCAAGGACCATGAAGATAATAAAATAGAAAGACTGTTCTGGTCGCAGTTTAATGCGCCAGCGCGCTCCTTGCCCTTGAGTGAGAAGATAGCCGCTATAACCGAGCTCCATAGGCTGTCCGGCCTTGCAATGAGGTCTGTGATAGACCATCTGTGGCTGGAGGGGCCGAAGCCGGACAGTTACTTTGGTTTGGTGCAATAATTATTTGGCGCCAGAGCGCAGATCGATGCCGTGAAGAGATCGACGTGCATAGAGGGTTCACGGATGGCTCTTGCCCGTGTGAAAACATACTGGGCGGATATGGAGGCCACCAATATTGCAACCCAGGGTCCGGCAGGAAGCCAAGACCCAGCCGAGCACTATTTTGAGCAGGTCATAGAAGGTGCCCGTAGAATAGAGGCACAGTGCTCAAAGAATGTCGTGTTTGAGTGACAATTATATTAAGTGTAAACAATTATGTGTTTGATTATTACCTAAAAGTATTATAATGTCTCCTGTGCGGCTGTTTATGTATGCATATAACGTGAAAGTTAGCAGTCGTTGGCTTCGGCCCCCATGCACATAATGCGGGGGTGTTCGAGAAAATATGCGTGAACACACTTGATCCAACGTCTTGGTCTATTAAGGAGGTGATCGCACGTCGAACCAGGTAACCGGACTATATAGCTGTAACAGTTTTCACTTAGCCATAGGAGTTTGAAAGGTGGGGCTACTATGTAGCCCCTGGTGCTCCCGCGAGCGTCCGGATACGGTGCACGTACTTGACCGGTAGACCGGTCCTTCGTTAATGCGGAGGAATCCTATAGATTCTGATGAGTCCTCGAGTGGTTGACCAGTCTCTCGATGTATCATGACAGTCAGTTTTCGGCTTTCTCTACTGAGGTGCTCGTCCGGAATAACCAGGGCACAATCGCAGTAGTTCTCCTTTGGCCGCCTTAGCCAATAGAATGGAATGTAAGACAGCAAACCCAGGAGCCGGGCTAACCCAACATTTGACCAAAGACATGATTCGGAGCTGATGCATATAAGGCCAAACTCGTGACGCCGAACACTCCCGAAGGTATTTGGACTTTATAACATATATTGGGCTGAATGACGCCCTTGACCCTGTGATTCCAGGTACGTGCATTGATCTGTCATGCAAAAAGCCTATAACGCCAATATCCCTTATAGGTTTATGAAATACCCATGGGATGTCGAGCAACAAGAGATAATAAAGAAGGTTTACGCAGGGGCTTAATCTAAAGAGAAACCTGTGGGCGGGGCCCTGCTGCATGTTTGCGCTTGTGTCTCCGTTGTGCCGTATCCTGGAAGGGTGTCGCACTGGTAGTGTCTGTAGGAACGAAAGAAAAAAGAAAACGTGCAAAAAGTTAGTTATGCTCGAGAAATGTTCGAGATCCGGCCTATTAATGAGGCAAGCCGAATCGTGGGCTTTTAGTACATGTTTGCAGCCCCTTGTATTATTTATGGGGACACATGTACAACCCCTGGCTTAGGTTTATCCGAGCCATTGTGAAGAATGGTGTATTGGACTCGTCTAACCGTGTCCGTGGTCTTGACGACCGGTCATGCATTCTGGTGGGAGAGGCCGCCTAGAGTCCGGCAGCGGGGACTACCGCATACTGCTTTGTGTTTCCACTTACCGTGATGACGCCGCGTGGACCGGGCATCTTGAGTTTAAGGAAGGCGTAGTTCGGTATTGCGTTAAAGCAAGCGAAGGCCATTCTTCCAAGCAATGCATGATAATCGCTGCTGAAGGGGGCGATGTTGAAGAGTAGGTTCTCGCTTCTGAAGTTGTCGGGAGAACCGAATATCACTTCTAATACGAGGGAGCCCCAGCAGTGGGCTACTACGTCTGGAATCATTCCATTGAAGGTGGCATTATTTTGACTTATTCTGGATGGGTCTACCCCCATCTTGCGGATGGTGTCTTGATATATCAGATTAAGACTACTGCCGCCGTCCATTAGGACGCGAGTAAGATGGTATCCATCAATTATTGGATCGAGTACCAAGGCAGCCGATCCTCCGTGCCGGATACTGGCCGGGTAGTCCCTGTGATTAAAAGTGATCGGGCAAGTTGCCCAGGGATTGAATTGGGGGGCTACGAACTCTGCGTGAGTTGCATGTACCATGTTTACCATTTTGACTTCCAGTGGGAATTGTTTCTGGCCCCTGGTGTTCGGCTGGCGAGGCTCATCCTCGTCTTCGCTTGGTGTTTCCCTTCCCTTGTGTTCGGCGTTTAACTTGCCGGCCTGCTTGAAAACCCAACATTCTCTGTGGTTTATGATTTGCAGGTTTGTCGGAAGTGCCATGGATTTGGCACAATCTGTCCAGGACTTTGTTCAGGCCGGATGGCTCCTCTTTACTGCCTTTAAATGGCTTCTTTCCTTGACCAGGTCGAGAGCTCCTGAATCCAGCGTTGACCGCTGTGTTGTCCGGACTATCGGTATTCCGACGTTTGTGCTTAGTGTGCCGTGGCTTCCCGTTGCCATCTCAGATTTCGGATGTGCCTGGGTCGCTGGTGCCTCTACGGGCCAACCAGCTGTCCTCGCCCGCACAAAATCGGGTCATGAGGCTTGTTAAGGCTGCCATCGTTCTCGGCTTTTCTTGGCTGAGGTGTCTGGCAAGCCACTCGTCTCGGATACTGTGTTTGACGGCCGCTAAGGCTTCAACATCCGGTCAGTCGACAATTTGATTCTTCTTAGTGAGGAATCTATTCCAAAGTTTGCGGGCTGACTCTCCGGGCTACTGTATTATGTGACTTAAATCGTCAGCATCTGGAGGTCGGACATAGGTCCCTTGAAAGTTGGCCCTGAAAGCATCCTCAAGTTCCTCCCAACTTCCAATTGAGTTTTCGGGGAGGCTTTTCAGCCAGTGACGAGCTAGTCCTTTTAACTTGAGGGGAAGGTATTTGATGGCGTGGAGGTCGTCCCCACGAGCCATGTGTATGTGTAGGATAAAATCTTCAATCCAGACCCCGGGGTCCGTCGTTCCATCGTATGACTCTATATTCACGGGTTTGAATCCCTGTGGAAATTCATAATCCAGCACCTCATCCGTGAAGCACAGGGGGTGTGCGGCCCCTCTATATCTGGCCGTATTGCGGCATGCTGCCGGCTGCTGTTGCTCCCGGTGTTGATTCCAGACTGGTATTCGATCAATATGATCATTGTGGTGACCATAATCCCGCATCAGAGCATGTCCTCTGGACCCATAGATGGATCTGGCCGCACTGGCCTTTTTGTCCAGGAGTTCTCGTAAATCGTGTGCGGTATCGGTGGCTTCTCTATCGCGGCCATGAGGTGGTTGGTCCGACTGAGTAGCCGTATTGTTTTTGGGCCGAACGGGTGCTCCGGCTTCATCGTCAAATTCGGGTAGTAGTTTGCGCTTTGGGTAGCTCTTTGTGTGACGATTATCGCCACATTTCCCTTTGGTGTCCAACACCTTATTCCATCTTCGGTTGAGCGTATCCTGCATGGCCTTAAGCCTTTGCTTCTGCTTCTTCAGGCTCCGCCCTGTGGCCAGGAGTTTTCTGCGGAGGTTATCTTGTTTCAAATGTTCTTCCAGGATGATGAATGCATCGTCAACCGGGCTGTTCTCTTCTTTGGAGGCAGCCTGATGAGTTCGGCCCTCTGAATTTCTATGATCGGGCGTCTGCTCCGGGCTGTGTTCGGCATGACCTGGTCATTGTTGCCTTCAGAATCAATCGGAGTGTCATCCTGTTTTGGGTTGTTATCGCTATTTTTACTGTGACTGGACCTGAGGCGGCGCCTACGCCGTCGTTTTTGCTTTGGCCCAGGGGGTTTATCCTCCATTGTGTCCTTTTTGTCACCATTGTCTTCTTTGGGGGTGTCCACCATGTAGACGTCATATGATGAAGTGGCTGTCCAGTGCCCCGTGGGCGGTGGTTCCGGTTCTTCCCCTTCATCAACGTCCATACCGTCGGTGTTATTGGGGTCGAAGTCAAGCATGTCTGTTAGGTCATCGACAGTGGCTACAAAGTGGGTGGTGGGTGGGTTGCGATTTTCTTCGTCCTCTATATCCCACACGGGCCGGACATAGTTCGGCCAGGAGTCTTCTGACAGAGAGAGAGAGACCTTAATGAATTTAGCACGTCTCCGAAGGGTGAGTGCTGAAAGATATACGTGGCGGCGAATTCCATAACCAGAGCCCAGTTAGATTCGATGGGCATGGATGCACGCGGTTCGGAACACACAACCGAAGGCGAGTCCGGGGGTCCAGAGATAGAGATCCCTTTAGGAGAGGAGTCTGTGTTCGGCTCCAAAGCCGATGATTGCACGGCCTTCGGGGCGCGGTCCATCCACCCGTCCTCGGAAGGCACGACCTGCTCTGGAACGAAGTCCGGAGCTGTAGCTGAAGGAAATATGCCCTAGAGGCAATAATAAAGTTATTATTTATTTCCTTATATCATGATAAATGTTTATTATTCATGCTAGAATTGTATTAACCGGAAACATAATACATGTGTGAATACATAGACAAACAGAGTGTCACTAGTATGCCTCTACTTGACTAGCTCGTTTATCAAAGATGGTTATGTTTCCTAGCCATGGACAAAAGAGTTGTCATTTGATTAACGGGATCACATCATTGGGAGAATGATGTGATTGACTTGACCCATTCCGTTAGCTTAGCACTTGATCGTTTAGTATGTTGCTATTGCTTTCTTCATGACTTATACATGTTCCTGTAACTATGAGATTATGCAACTCCCATTTACCGGAGGAACACTTTGGGTGCTACCAAACGTCACAACGTAACTGGGTGATTATAAAGGAGTACTACAGGTGTCTCCAAAGGTACATGTTGGGTTGGCGTATTTCGAGATTAGGTTTTGTCACTCCGATTGTCGGAGAGGTATCTCTGGGCCCTCTCGGTAATGCACATCACTATAAGCCTTGCAAGCAATGTAGCTAATGAGTTAGTTACGGAATGATGCATTACGTAACGAGTAAAGAGACTTGCCGGTAACGAGATTGAACTAGGTATTAGATACCGACGATCGAATCTCGGGCAAGTAACATGCCGATGACAATGGGAACAACGTATGTTGTTATGCGGTTTGACCGATAAAGATCTTTGTAGAATATGTAGGAGCCAATATGAGCATCCAGGTTCCGCTATTGGTTATTGACCGAGAATAGTTCTAGGTCATGTCTACATAGTTCTCGAACCCGTAGGGTCCGCACGCTTAACGTTACGATGACAGTTTTATTATGAGTTTATATATTTTGATGTACCAAAGGTTGTTCGGAGTCCCGGATGTGATCCAGGACATGACGAGGAGTCTCAAAATGGTCGAGACATAAAGATTGATATATTGGAAACCTATATTTGGATATAGGAAACGTTCCGGGAGAAACCGGGATTTTTCTGGAGTACCGGGGGGTTACCGAAACCCCCCCGGGGGTTATTGGGCCTACATGGGCCATGAGGGAGAAGAGGAGGGCCGTCCAGGGCAGGCCGCGCGCCCCCTCCCCCTCTAGTCCGAATAGGACAAGGAGGGGGGGGCGGCGCCCCCCTTTCCTCTTTCCCCTCCCCCTTTCCTTCTCCACCAAGGCAAGAGGGGGGAGTCCTACTCCCGGTGGGAGTAGGACTCCTCCAGGCGCACCCCTTGGGGGCCTGCCGCACCTCCCCCTCCCTCCTTTATATACGGGGGCAGGGGGGCACCCTAGAAGACACAAGTTGATCTACGTGATCGTTCCTTAGCCGTGTGCGGTGCCCCCTCCACCATATTCCACCTCGGTCATATCGTCGCGGAGTTTAGGCGAAGCCCTGCGCCGGTAGAACATCATCATCGTCACCACGCCGTCGTGCTGACGGAACTCATCCCCGACACTTTGCTGGATCGGAGTCCGGGGATCGTCATCGAGCTGAACGTGTGCTGAACTCGGAGGTGCCGTACGTTCGGTACTTGGATCGGTCGGATCGTGAAGACGTACGACTACATCAACCGCATTGTCATAACGCTTCCGCTTCGGTCTACGAGGGTACGTGGACATTACTCTCCCCTCTCGTTGCTATGCATCACCATGATCTTGCGTGTGCGTAGGAATTTTTTTGAAATTACTACGTTCCCCAACAGTGGCATCCGAGCCAGGTTTTATGCGTAGATGTCATATGCACGAGTAGAACACAAGTGAGTTGTGGGCGATACAAGTCATACTGCTTACCAGCATGTCATACTTTGGCTCAGCGGTATTGTGAGATGAAGCGGCCCGGACCGACATTACGCGTACGCTTACGCGAGACTGGTTTCACCGTTACGAGCACTCGTGCTTAAAGGTGACTGGCGGGTGTCTGTCTCTCTCACTTTAGCTGAACCGAGTGTGGCTACGCCCGGTCCTTGCGAAGGTTAAAACAACATTAACTTGACGAACTATCGTTGTGGTTTTGATGCGTAGGTAAGAACGGTTCTTGCTAAGCCCGTAGCAGCCACGTAAAATTTGCAACAACAAAGTAGAGGACGTCTAACTTGTTTTTGCAGGGCATGTTGTGATGTGATATGGTCAAGACGTGATGCTATATTTTATTGTATGAGATGATCATGTTTTGTAACCGAAGTTATCGGCAACTGGCAGGAGCCATATGGTTGTCGCTTTATTGTATGAAATGCAAACGCCCTGTAATTGCTTTACTTTATCACTAAGCGGTAGCGATAGTCGTAGAAGCAATAGATGGCGTAACGACAACGATGCTACGATGGAGATCAAGGTGTCGCGCCGGTGACGATGGTGATCACGACGGTGCTTCGAAGATGGAGATCACAAGCACAAGATGATGATGGCCATATCATATCACTTATATTGATTGCATGTGATGTTTATCCTTTATGCATCTTATCTTGCTTTGATTGACGGTAGCATTTTAAGATGATCTCTCACTAAATTATCAAGAAGTGTTCTCCCTGAGTATGCACCGTTGTGAAAGTTCTTCGTGCTGAGACACCACGTGATGATCGGGTGTGATAGGCTCTACGTTCAAATACAACGGGTGCAAAACAGTTGCACACGCGGAATACTCAGGTTAAACTTGACGAGCCTAGCATATAACAGATATGGCCTCGGAACACGGAGACCGAAAGGTCGAGCGTGAATCATATAGTAGATATGATCAACATATTGATGTTCACCGTTGAAACTACTCCATCTCACGTGACGATCGGACATGGTGTAGTTGATATGGATCACGTAATCACTTAGAAGATTAGAGGGATGTCTATCTAAGTGGGAGTTCTTAAGTAATATGATTAATTGAACTTTAAATTTATCATGAACTTAGTCCTGGTAGTATTTTGCAAATTATGTTGTAGATCAATAGCTCGCGTTGTTGCTTCCCTATGTTTTTTATATGTGTTCCTAGAGAAAACTAAGTTGAAAGATGTTAGTAGCAATGATGTGGATTGGATCCGTGATCTGAGGTTTATCCTCATTGCTGCACAGAAGAATTATGTCCTTAATGCACCGCTAGGTGACAAACCTATTGCAGGAGCAGATGCAGACGTTATGAACGTTTGGCTAGCTCAATATGATGACTACTTGATAGTTTAGTGCACCATGCTTAACGGCTTAGAATCGGGACTTCAAAGACGTTTTGAACGTCATGGACCATATGAGATGTTCCAGGAGTTGAAGTTAATATTTCAAGCAAATACCCGAGTTGAGAGATATGAAGTCTCCAACAAGTTCTATGGCTAAAAGATGGAGGAGAATCGCTCAACTAGTGAGCATGTGCTCAGATTGTCTAGATACTACAATCGCTTGAATCAAGTGGAAGTTAATCTTCCAGATAAGATAGTGATTGACAGAATTCTCTAGTCACCATCACCAAGTTAGTAGAACTTTGTGATGAACTATAGTATGCAAGGGATGACGAAAACGATTCCCGAGCTCTTCGTGATGTTGAAATCGACGAAGGTAGAAATCAAGAAAGAGCATCAAGTGTTGATGGTTGACAAGATCACTAGTTTCAAGTAAAGGGCAAAGGGAAAGAAAGGGAACTTCAACTAGAATGACAAGCAAGTTGTCACTCCCACGAAGAAGCCCAAAGCTGGACCAAACCTGAAACTGAGTGCTTCTACTGCAAAGGAAATGGTCACTGGAAGCGAAATACCCTGAATATTTGGTGGATAAGAAGGATGGCAAAGTGAACAAGGGTATATTTGATATACAGATTGTTGATGTGTGCCTTGCTAGTGTTTATAGTAGCCCCTGAGTATTTGATACTTGTTCGGTTGCTAAGATTAGTAACTCGAAACAGGAGTTACAGAATAAACAGAAACTAGTTGAGGGTGAAGTGACGATGTGTGTTGGAAGTGGTTCCAAGATTGATATGATCATCATCGCACACTCCCTATACTTTCGGGATTAGTGTTAAACCTAAATAAATGTTATTTGGCGTTTGCGTTGAGCATAAATATGATTTGATCATGTTTATTGCAATACGGTTATTCATTTAAAGTCAGAGAATAATTGTTGTTCTGTTTACATGAATAAAACCTTCGATGGTCATACACCCAATGAAATTAGTTTATTGGATCTCGATCGTAGTGATACACATAATCATAATATTGATGCCAAAAGATGCAAAGTTGATAATGATAGTGCAACTTATTTGTGGCACTGCCGTTTGGGTCATATCGGTAAAAAGCGAGTGAAGAAACTCCATGCTGATGGGTTTTTGGAATCACTTGATTATGAATCATTTGATGCTTGCGAACCGTGCCTTTTGGGCAAGATGACTAAAACTCCGTTCTCCGGAACAATGGAACGAGCTACTGACTTATTGGAAATAATACATACCGATGCATGTGATCCGATGAGTGTTAAGGCTCGTGGCAAGTATCGTTATTTTCTAACCTTCACAGATGATTTGAGCAGATATGGGTATATCTACTTGATGAAACATAAGTCTGAAATAGTTGAAAAGTTCAAAGAATTTCAGAGTGAAGTGGAAAAATCATCGTAACAAGAAAAATAAAGTTTCTACGATCTGATCGTGGAGACGAATATTTGAGTTATGAGTTTGGTCTTCATTTGAAACAATGTGAAATAGTTTCGCAACTCACGCCATCTGGAACACCACAATGTAATGGTGTGTCCGAACGTCGTAATCGTACTTTACTAGATATGGTGCGATCAATGATGTCTCTTATCGGTTTACCACTATCGTTTTGGGGTTATGCATTAGAGACAGCTGCATTCACGTTTAATAGGGCAACATCTAAATCCGTTAAGACGACACCGTATGAACTATGGTTTAGCAGTAAACCTAAGCTGTCGTTTCTTAAAGCTTGGAGTTGTGATGCTTATATGAATAAGGTTATCAACCTGATAAGATCGAACCCAAATCGGAGAAGTGCGTCTTCATAGAATACCCAAAGGTAACTATTGGGTACACCTTCTATCACAGATCCGAAGGCAAGTTATTCGTTGCTAAGATGGATCCTTTCTAGAGAAGAAGTTTCTCTCGAAAGAAGTGAGTGGGAGGAAAGTAGAACTTGATGAGGTAATTGTACCTTCTCCCTTATTGGAAAGTAGTTCATCACAGAAATCAGTTCCAGTGATTCCTACACCAATTAGTGAGGAAGTTAATGATGATGATCATGAAACTTCAGATCAAGTTGCTACCAAACCTCGTAGGTCTTCCAGAGTAAGATCCGCACCAGAGTGGTACGGTAATCATGTTCTAGAAGTCATGTTACTAGACCATGATGAACCTACGAACTATGAGGAAGCGATGATGAGCCCAGATTCCACGAAATGGCTTGAGGCCATAAAATCTGAGATATGATCCATGTATGAGAACAAAGTATGGACTTTGATTGACTTGCTCGATGATCAGCAAGCCATGTTAAATAAATGGATCTTCAAGAGGAAGACAGACACTGATAGTAGTGTTACTATCTACTAAGCTCGAGTTGTTGCGAAAGGTTTTCGACAAGTTCAAGGTGTTGAATACGATGAGATTTTCTCACTCGTATCAGTGCTTAAGTCTGTCCGAATCATGTTAGCAATTGCCACATTTTATGAAATCTGGCAAATGGATGTCAAAACTGCATTCCTCAATGGATTCTTTAAAGAAGAGTTGTATATGATGCAACTAGAAGGTTTTGTCGATCCTAAAGGTGCTAACAAAATGTGCAAGCTCCAGTGATCCATCAATGGACTGGTGCAAGCATCTCAGAGTTGGAATATACGCTTTGATGAGTTGATCAAAGCATATGGTTTTATACAGACTTTTGGAGAAGCCTGTATTTACAAGAAAGTGAGTGGGAGCTCTGTAGCATTCCTAATATTATATGTGGATGACATATTGTTGATTGGAAATGATATAGAAATTCTGGATAGCATGAAAGGATACTTGAATAAGAGTTTTTCAAAGCAAGACCTCGTTGAAGCTACTTACACATTGAGCATCAAGATCTATATAGATAGATCAAGACGCTTTATAAGATTTTTCAATGAGTACATACCTTGATAATTTTTTTGAAATAGTTCAAAATGGAACAGTCAAAGAAGGAGTTCTTGCCTGTGTTGCAAGGTGTGAAGTTGAGTAACACTCAAAACCCGACTATGGCAGAAAATAGAAAGAGAATGAAAAGTCATTCCCTATGCCTCAGTCATAGGTTCTATAAAGTATGCTATGCTGTGAACCAGACCTATTGTATACCTTGCTCTGTGTTTGGCAAAAGAATACAATTTTGATCTAATAGTAGATCACTGGACAGCGGTCAAGAATATCCTTAGTGAGGACCAAGGAAATACTTCTCGATTATGGAGGTGATAAAAGAGCCCGTCGTAAAAAGTTACATCGGTGCAAGCTTTTACACCGATCCAGATGACTCTAAGTCTCAATCTGGATACATATTGAAAGTGGGAGCAATTAGCTAGAGTAGCTCCATGCAGAGCATTGTAGACATAGAATATTTGCAAAATACATACGGCTCTGAATGTGACAGACCCGTAGACTAAACTTCTCTCACGAGCAAAACATGATCATACCTTAGTACTCTTTGGGTGTTAATCACATAGCGATGTGAACTAGATTATTGACTCTAGTAAACCCTTTGGGTGTTGATCACATGACGATGTGAACTATGGGTGTTAATCATATACAGATATGAATATTGGTGTTAAATCACATGATGATGTGAACTAGATTATTGACTCTAGTGCAAGTGGGAGACTGAAGGAAATATGCCCTAGAGGCAATAATAAAGTTATTATTTATTTCCTTATATCATGATAAATGTTTATTATTCATGCTAGAATTGTATTAACCGGAAACATAATACATGTGTGAATACATAGACAAACATAGTGTCACTAGTATGCCTCTACTTGACTAGCTCGTTTATCAAAGATGGTTATGTTTCCTACCCATGGACAAAGAGTTGTCATTTGATTAACGGAATCACATCATTGGGAGAATGATGTGATTGACTTGACCCATTCCGTTAGCTTAGCACTTGATCGTTTAGTATGTTGCTATTGCTTTCTTCATGACTTATACATGTTCCTGTAACTATGAGATTATGCAACTCCCGTTTACCAGAGGAACACTTTGGGTGCTACCAAACGTCACAACGTAACTGGGTGATTATAAAGGAGTACTACAGGTGTCTCCAAAGGTACATGTTGGGTTGGCGTATTTCGAGATTAGGTTTTGTCACTCCGATTGTTGGAGAGGTATCTCTGGGCCCTCTTGGTAATGCACATCACTATAAGCCTTGCAAGCAATGTAGCTAATGAGTTAGTTACAGAATTATGCATTACGTAACGAGTAAAGAGACTTGCCGGTAACGAGATTGAACTAGGTATTAGATACCAATGATCGAATCTCGGGCAAGTAACATGCCGATGACAAAGGGAACAATGTATGTTGTTATGCAGTTTGACCGATAAAGATCTTTGTAGAATATGTAGGAGCCAATATGAGCATCCAAGTTCCGCTATTGGTTATTGACCGTGAATAGTTCTAGGTCATGTCTACATAGTTCTCGAACCCGTAGGGTCCGCACGCTTAACGTTACGATGACAGTTTTATTATGAGATTATATACTTTGATGTACCGAAGGTTGTTCGGAGTCCCGGATGTGATCCAGGACATGACGAGGAGTCTCGAAATGGTCGAGACATAAAGATTGATATATTGGAAGCCTATATTTGGATATCGGAAACGTTCCGGGAGAAACCGAGATTTTTCTGGAGTACCGGGGGGTTACCGGACGCCCCCGGGGGTTATTGGGCCTACATGGGCCATGAGGGAGAAGAGGAGGGCCGGCCAGGGCAGGCCGCGCCCCCTCCCCCTCTAGTCCGAATAGGACAAGGAGGGGGGGGGGCCCTTTCCTCTTTTCCCTCCCCCTTTCCTTCTCCACCAAGGCAAGAGGGGGGAGTCCTACTCCCGGTGGGAGTAGGACTCCTCCAGGTGCACCCCTTGGGGGCCGGCCGCACCTCCCCCTCCCTCCTTTATATACGGGGGTAGGGGGGCACCCTAGAAGACACAAGTTGATCTACATGATCGTTCCTTAGCCGTGTGCGGTGCCCCCCTCCACCATATTCCACCTCGGTCATATCGTCGCGGAGTTTAGGCGAAGCCCTGCGCCGGTAGAACATCATCATCGTCACCACACCGTCGTGCTGACGGAACTCATCCCCGACACTTTGCTGGATCGGAGTCCGGGGATCGTCATCAAGCTGAACGTGTGCTGAACTCGGAGGTGCCGTACGTTCGGTACTTGGATCGGTCAGATCGTGAAGACGTACGACTACATCAACCGCGTTGTCATAACGCTTCCGCTTTCGGTCTACGAGGGTACGTGGACACACTCTCCCCTCTCGTTGCTATGCATCACCATGATCTTGCATGTGCGTAGGATTTTTTTTGGAAATTACTGTGTTCCCCTACAGTAGCAGGTGCGATGTCCCGAATACTGTCCAACTGCAGATCTAGGTCATGCTCGTCATGATTGTTCGGCGCTCCTGACACGGGCCCGAATCCGTCGAAGATCGAGTCTCCGCGGATGTTGGCAGTGTAGTTTAGGTTTCCAAACCTTACCTGATGGCCAGGGGCGTAGCTATCGATCTGCTCCAGATGGCCAAGCGAGTTGGCCCGCAGTGCGAAGCCGCCGAACACAAAGATCTGTCCGGGGAGAAAAGTCTCACCCAGGACAGCGTGGTTGAAGGTTGGAGAAGCCATCTAGCCTTGCAGCAACGACACAGAGGAACTCTCAATGAAAGCACCAATGTCGGTGTCAAAACCGGCGGATCTTGGGTAGGGAGTCCCGAACTGTGCGTCTAAGGCTAATGGTAACAGGAGGCTGGGGACACGATGTTTACCGAGGTTCGGGCCCTCTCGATGGAGGTAATACCCTACTTCCTGCTTGATTGATCTTGATGATATGAGTATTACAAGAGTTGATCTACCACGAGATCAGAGAGGCTAAACCCTACAAGCTAGCCTATGGTATGATTGTTGTTGTTGTTGTGTCCCACGGACTAAACCCTCCGGTTTATATAGACATCGGAGGGGGCTAGGGTTACACAGAGTCGGTTTACAGAGGAGGAGATCTACATCCGAATCGCCAAGCTTGCCTTCCACGCCAAGGAGAGTCCCATCCGGACACGGGACAAAGTCTTCTATCTTGTATCTTCATAGTCCAACAGTCCGGCCAAAGTATATATTCCGGCTGTCCGGATACCCCCTTATCCAAGACTCCCTTAGCACCCTCGCCTTGCCGTCGCTGTTGCCTGGACCTCATCGTCGCCGTCACCTCGACCTCGCCTGCCTTGTGAGCCCCTCTCCCCGGCCCCTCTCCTCCCTCCAATCGAAGCCGCTGCGCCGCCGGCGTCATAGGTGCACACACGCCCGCGCGCGCGCACACACACACACAAGCGCATGCACACACACACAAGCGCGCACACACACACACGATTTTGTTTTTAGTTTTTAGTTTTTAGTTTTTTTAGTTTTTTCTGTTTTTTATACAAATATTTTAGATGAATTAATTAATTAGATTAGATTAATGTCAAATAGTATATATAAATGTTATAAATGTTATAGAAATGTTAGAAATTTTAGAAATGTTAGTTTTAGCTATATGAATTAGATTAATTTCAAATTGTTATAAAAATGTTAGAAATATTATAGAGATGTTAGTTTTTAGTTTCTTACAATTTTAGTTATAGAAATTTAGAATTTGCATATAAGAAATCACAATCCAATCATATAAAAAATGTTACTTTTGCGGCGTATAGTATTTGTTCTCGACGATGCCCAACCCGCATCCTCGCCATGGACCCGTTCACGACGATGTCCTGCTTCAGAGGACCCATGTCCAGGACTGGGCTCCGCCGGGCTGGCATTGCGAGGTGCTACCTTCAGGGGCTCGCCGCTTGGTGAGGAACCCGGGTCCCGTCGTCGACCCTGAGCTCCTTTGGTGGCGTTCCCATGGGCCACTTTTGGTGCGGGGGGAGCCGGCCCCACCGGAGGTGGTGCGTTGCCGTGTCAGGGAGGAGGACGAGCACGTCCATCGCTACATGGCTGCTTTGGACGTCAGGTTCTCCAATACCTGGCAGGGTCTTTTGGGAGATGACCGGAGCTATGATCCTGTGATGGTTCCTTCTCTTTGGGTGTCCACCGCCCGCGCCTCAGGAACCGCAAGTGGCCTAGATTATTCTGTAGTATTCTATCTTTATTAGCTAGCTAGCTAGTGATGTATTCGATATATAATATTTGAGACGATGTATTCGAGATTATATATTATTTGAGATGATGCATATTATGTACTATGATTCAGGATTTCCTTATTGATTGCATGCATGCATTGTAATTTGAATACTAAATTGTTTTATATTTCTTCTGGATTAGTTAAATAAAAGCTGTGGCGGAAAATACCGGCAGAGAGGGAGAAGAGGCCCTGTTCGAGATCGTACGCTCCCCTCGTGCGCCAGATGATCGAAATGAAGAAGATGATGGCTCCCCTCGTGCGCCAGATGATACCGGCAGAGAGGGAAAATACCGGGGAGGGTGATGATATGATATTCGACCGTGATGACCGAATTGATGAAGTCATGGACGACGACTATGATTTTGATGGCGAAGAAAATGTTGATCTTGAAATGACAGAGACCGACGAGGTATATTTATATAAGCAGGCATCTGGTGATCATCACATGTTTAAATGATTTGAAGATATATTAATGAATTGATCTTTCTTCTTTCAGCCCTCCGGATCGAGCAAATCTTCTACAGGCAGAGTGCGAGGCCCGGGCAAAAAGTTGAAGGAAGGCGTCAAGTTCAACATTGATGCCATGAAAACTAATGGCGAACCAATATCGCCTAAGAACATTGCGAACAAGTTCATTCGTCGGTGCGGAGTTTTTGTGAAGGACAAACTCCCGATCTCCCTTCAAGAATGGAAAGAGCCAACAAAGAAATGTCCAGATCTTACTTTTTTCGACGACGAAGCAAAAACTATGCTTTGGGAAAATCTCATGGAACATTTCACCCTACCAGATCATTTCACAGCTGCAGATGTGGAGAAAGTCAAGGACGCTGCTCTTAGGAAGATGGCGATTGCATTCAACAACCACAAGAAAACTGTATGGAATAACTACGTCAAAGGAGGAAAGAAGACTCCATAATTCAAGGGAACACTAGAGAACCAAAGAGAACACTGGCCCGCTTTCGTGAAATTCAAGGAATCAGAATTATCTAAGGAACGGTCCAGAGAAAACAAGGCCAATGCTGAAAAAAGGAGCAATTCCATAGGCTGGGGCCAGGTGGCTACACGGTGGAAATGCCTAAGTGGGATAAGTCTGAGCAAGAGATGCTGGCTGCACAGGTCACTCCAGTTACATTGAGCTGGCCCCCCAGGTGCAAAACTTGGTTCTATGCGCATGGGGGGCATTGGACCCAAAGACAGGCCAGGTTTCGAAGAAGGCATGTATTAAAGGAGCCAATGTTAAGTTACTTGAAGCAATATAAGATGCTCGAAAGGGGGTGTTCGCGCCCAACAGAGAGAACGACGAGCTTACGCGCGCCCTAGAAATCCTGAACACCCGGGAAGAACACGAGGCAACGATGTTGTTCCGTGGTATGAGGGCTTTTCTGACTGGAACGCCGAACACAGAAGCCGTGCGAGAAGGAAGATGGAGGAGGAGAAGAAGAAGCTGGAAGATGAGTAGAGGAAGCAGAAAGCAGAACGCCTTCAAGGCCTAGAATCAGCACACACAGACTTGGCACTCAAATTGCAGCGGCAGCAGCAGCAGATCGACTCACTTAGCCAGGAAAGGGGGTCTCAGTAGTGGCAGCAGCTAGCGGATGATCCATCATTGGATAGCACCGTCCCATCCATGCCGAGAAGCAGCGTGGGTTCCACCCCGGGCGATGCATTGCTCGATAGATACACTGTGGATGACATCATGGAGAACACTAACTGTGAGCTACACTTCAAAATAAAGAACATGTCCGTGAAGGCGACGAACGCTGTTGCTTATACAAATCCCCCGGAGCAACCTACCATTGCAGAACGATTCCAGCCGGCTATGCTCGTGTCGTGGTTGATGAGGTGGTGGACCAATATTCGGGGCTAGCGCTTGACATTCCTAGAGGTGACGAGGAAGACATACCGGGAGAGGCCATACATCGTATCATCCTATGGAGAAAGGATTGCATCATCTTTCGAAGGCCACCGACTCCGGGTCAGTTAGAGCTTGACATCCTAGGAGGTGACGAGGAGTAGATGACTCCCGCTCCTCCTAGTCCGACACAGCTTCAGGCCACTCCTCCTGTTTCAACTCAGCCAATGCGTGAGGCCACTCCTCCTGCTTCAACTCAGCCAATGCGTGAGGCCACTCCTCCTCCTCCAAGTCCACCAACGCGTGCCACTCCTCCTCCAAGTCTGACACCGCATTAGTCGTCTCCGCTGCCTCAGCAATCGCAGAAGAGAGCCGCTACAGCTATGGTGCATAGTGCTACAAGTCGAGGTAGTACAGGAGGTACAAGCGGAGGCAAGCGATTTCAATATGGTCCAAGCCTTGGGCCTCTTTCACAGAGGCCTTACGACATGACCAAGGAGCAAAACAAAGCCATAGTGAAGGCCCAAGTGGACGCCCATTTTGGACCAAAACCGCCACCGCCGCCAAGGGAGAAAGTGCCTGAGGATAAGATTGACCATTTTATTCGTATGGCTAAAGCACCAGCTCCCAAGCCTGTTGACTCAGACTATGAGCCAAATCAGGAAGACACATTGAGCACGACAAAAGGAGTCGAGCTCGAGCTCGAGCCAAGCAGCTGGCCAAAAGTGTGGGAAAACCATTCCCCAGCTAGGAGAACACGCGGCACAATCGATCCCCTCGCTTGTTGTACCAACACATGAGAGTACCGGCGCCGGTCAGCTGGTAATAACCGACGATCATAGAAGGTAGGTTGAAATGCTCGGTATCATTGTTGGGCAACTCCTCGAGATTGAGCCCATGCCTCTACTTAGAGAGGAGGACATAAAACGGAAATATGTCCGCGGCCAACCTTTGGTCAAGCCTGAGGAGGTCAAGAACCTCCCAACGAGAATGTATGAATTACATGATTGGTACATGAAAATTACCAAGAGTACCAATCGAGAGTCCCTTATGGTGAAAGTCAAGGAAGAGTATTACTTCCATAAGCTAGCTCTGTCCATTGAGTATTCAGAACTATTCCAGTTATTCAATCAAGACGCACTCGACAAAGCTCTCGTCAGTTGCTATTGTCTGTATGTGATTTTTTTCTTTAATTTAAGTCTCAAGCTAGCTGTAGTACTCATTGATCGATCATTACCTGTAATTATCCTCACTATATTCTTTTATGTGGTATTATGAAGGATGAAGATGTATGAAATAAAAAAAGGTGGACGCTTGGCATTGGGTTCATTGACCCAAATACCGTTAATGAACAAACATGCTAGAGTTCACCTTTTTTCATTTCATACATCTTCATTAACATTAATGAACTCTAGCATGTTAATGAACAAAAATAGTACTAGCTAGCTTAATTATCATGCTTGATTAATTATTATCTGATTAAATTCTATTCTCGTAAAGGCCCTGAAGCAGGCAAAGGGGACTGATGTGTGTGCGTACTACATTTGCGATAACATTCACATGATGGCGTCCAAAAGGACCAAATCTGATAGACAGCTATGTGTACGTTTGAGAGAACAATATTCACAATTTTTACATCATTATTGATATCTAGTCACATAACTAGTACACATGCATATTGATCTCCTTCTTAACAGTTCGAATCGGTGCGGGAGAAGCTCCTACCAGAGGAGCGCATACGAGCAATTCAAGAGGAAATAGCGGGATTTTTGCTCGACCAGGTCATAGGTACCAAAGGGGAATTCTATTACCAGCTACCGCCCCCATGAACCACTCCCAATTGTCATCGTGCTCTGAAGGCACCAAGGCAAATGCCACTGGCTCTGAAGGCAACATGTAAGAAAAAAATGCATATATACCTAATTGTATATATATACATGTGTATGTGTGTGAATAATGGTGGTTGTGAGACATTCGATGATATATATATGATCGGTTCTACGAGAAATTCTATTTATATATATGCATAACCTGTACAATATGTAGTATCGTAAAATACCAGCAAACGAAAAAGAATTAAATGGAAAACACAAAATTAAAGGGAAAATAAATAATAAAACCAAACCCCCCCAAAACTTTTAGTACCGGTTAGTGTTACCAACTGGTACTAAAGGGCTCCCTGCCCCCAGCGCTGGCAGGTGCCACGTGGTGGCCCTTTAGCGGTGGTTCGTGCGGAACGGGTACTAAAGGGGGGACCTTTAGTCCCCACCCTTTAGTGCCGGTTATAGAACCGACACTAAAGGGCCTTATGAACCGGAGCTATAGCCCAGTTCTGCACTAGTGATCCTATGAGCAAATGGTTGAGTGAATTGAATATCATAAATATGAAATTATATATGTTTGATATGCTTATACCATGGGAAATAATGACTTCACATATAAGAAGTATAGGTGGTAAAATTTATTAAAAGTTAGCAAACACAACATTGGTCACTTGAACAATTCATGAAAGAATATTGAAGGAGGATATATTTCACATATAAATATACTATCTTGGACATCTTCTATGATTGTGAGCCCCATTAATTATTTTCAAACTTGAGCAAATTAGTTGAAGTTGGACAAGGAATACAACGTAATGAGTTATGGTTGGATATATTTGTATAGAAGTTATATTGTTATGGATCCTCCAACATGTGGTGCTTGCTTAGGATCTTTTGCTAGCAAAATTTTTTGTACTAAGTAGAGATACTACTTGTGCATCCAAAACCCTTAAACCCCGTTTCATGACATGAGTGTCCACCATATCTACCTATGGATTGAATAAGATCCTTCAAGTAAGTTTTCATCGGTGCAAAAAGCAATAAAAATTGCTCCTAAATATGTGTGATCTTTAAATTGTAAGGAAAAATAAGCGTTGTACGAACTTGTGATGGTAAAGAAATAAAAGTGACGGATTGCATAATAAAGGTTGCTACCATAAAGGGCAATACAACGCGATGTTCCTTTGCATTGAGGGTTTGCACATCCAAAATTAAGAAGCGCATGACAACCTCTGCTTCCCTCTGCGAAGGGCCTATCTTTTAATTTCACTAGTTGACCCGTTGCGCCAAATGGCGCAGAGACCCGCTAAAGCCATGTGGTCGATGGAAATAATCTCATTTTGCAAGGAGATATTCCATATTGGTAGTAGAAAGCCCATGTGTTAAATCATGCTATATTGAAAATATGTTTATCATGCTGAGAAATATGAGGTTGAAAAAAAATCATATTTGTATAACAGGTATATACCAGTTAAGGAGGTACTTTTTTAGTTGAAAATATGGTTAGCACGCTGAGAAATATGAGTTTGAAAAGAAAACATATTTGTATAAGATGTATAGACCAGTTAAGGGTGTATTTCTTTAGCAGTGTTTGTACCAAACTTTTTTTCCATGTGCATAAAAAATCGTCCGGAGTAGAATATGAAGCGACAACGACTGCATCCATCGTGCCTGTTTATCCCCTTTTCTTCCCCGGTTCCTCACTTGGGCAAGAGAAGTGTTTTCAGAGAAACGTACTCAACTGGTGAGATTTCTCCTTCCCTATTATTTTCGATTTCTTTGCATGCATGGATTTGGTTTTCATTTATCCGGATCTTGCATTCTCCCCTCTTTCTCTGCCGATTTTTACTCCCCTGTGTCCTTTTTTAGGCATAGTAGATCCTATGTTGTAATTCTCTCTATTATGTATAGGTATGCAAATAAACCATGTAGTTATTCCAATGGTTGTTGGTGTATAGGTTGTAGTTTGCGATTCAATCTTAGTTTTTTTAGCCGCATTTCCATGGATATATGTTGTGCCAGCAATTGCGCCAAATGGCGCAAGGCCCATTTAAAACCATGAATGCATTGAAAATACTTTCATTGGTTAATAACTTTAGGTACGAGTAACCACTTAAAATACCAACACAACCCCTTTTAACAAAACTAATAAGGATTTCTCTTTACCAATATATACCCGAGCGTGCACAATTTTTAATCAATCACATTTTCAAACATGGGATTGAAGTAGCTTACACTTTGCATTTAAGATGGAATATGATGAGATAGGAATGAAGGTTTGGTTATTCTTTGGGGATTCACCAAATTTCAGTACACACATGCACAGACCTAACAAAATTAGATTAGTGGGTCCAAATAGTTGAGCAACCAATTAGAAGGTCTGAATAGTTGTAAAATTGCATTTAAAAAGAGAGGTAAACGTATGTGACACAATAAAATGTACTCCCTCCGTCCCATAATATAAGACGTTTTTTCAAGTTATGTTAACTTGCAAAATGGTCTTAATTGTGGGACGAAGGGGTACTTAATACACGACATTGTGTATAGAAGAAGCACTTAGAAATAGTGGTCAATTACATGATATAATTTGGTTCTATACAAAAGGAAATTTCATCTTTTGTGTATATATCGTAGAGACCACCCCCTTGCAATGAACTCTTTGCCCTTTGAGTCGAATGGCACAGCTCCTGCCCTTTGTAAGAAAGGACTCTACAATAACCATCGATGTCAAGCGAAAAGGATCGTGTGATGCATCTCTACCTGTGCAAAACAATGAAAAACCATACATGCTATCTACATACTCTCATAATCTAGAAGCATAAAACAAAAAGTGGCAGAAGACCAATCAGAATTAGCTTTTGCCATGCAGTTCATGAGCTAAAGTTGAGCATAGTATAAGTAAATTTGATCCGAGCGATAAAACAACTTTTAGAAAGTATGCATGGAAACATCTAAACACGGAAGTTGTAAATTTATGGAGAATAAAAGAGAAGAGGCAAAACAACAAAGGAGTTGTTGGACATACAGTTCAGATTGGGTGAAGAATCGGTTCGATTGTAGTAGACCGATAAGGATTAAAAGCAGATTAAAGAACTAGATGATGATAGTCTGTTTGACATGGAGAGCAATGAACACACTTGTCAATGCTTTATTGCTAAGACGAATTTACAGAATGGGCGACAAAAACAACCAACCGGTCGATACTGTGTTGTGACCCAAAGAAAAAATGGATAAACACGAACTAACAATTAGCGAACCTGATTGATAGAGATGTTGTTGTGTGCATTTATGCAATCCTACTTAAATAATTCAAAATGACAAGCCAGATATGTATATTGGTAATAAATATGACCTTGTGAGTATTAGCATCAGCGTTAAATCCAGTATATCAAAAACATGATTAAATAGCAGAAAACATATGAATGTATTAATAGGATGTAGTTCTTCCAGTCTGAGGGCTGAACTTTTTTTAAGTACAACAAAGTGGTGCGAACATGTAAATTCACCCGTTACCAGAACAAATATAATCAAAAGCGACGAGACAATAACTATCTAACCATTTTAAAGTCTCTTGCAAGCATAACTAAATCATGTTAAAGTCGGCGAGAAAACATTTGTTTCAACATAAAAACAACAATATTAGGTTCTTGTTCCACAACAGGCCCTCGATCTACCAAGGCATACTAAAAGAAGAAACAAGTAATCACACTGAGTTTTTCTCTTCAACAGTGAAAAAGTATGCACTGCCATAGAGCTACACTTACAGTAGACATGTAAATTGGGCTAAAAACAGAAGCAAACCTCATTTGAGAATTCTCGGATGCACTGATAGGAGTCATACGTGAGTAGCTTGATTGTGATCTCTCATCCACCATTTTTCTGTAGTATAATATGCAAAACCCCTCAGTTTTTATCAGTGGCATCTTCAATTTCTAATAAAGCAAATCTATGTGCTGATTCTTTAGCTAGTTCACTGAAATTCCTAATTTTTCAAGTTCATCCATGGTAAGATCCACAATCTTCCATGTTTTATATGGATCACCAGAATCTTCAACATATGCCAGAGTAACTCCATGAGCACAATATAACTGCCCCTGGATAAACATGAGACTCTTTAAATATATCCAACAGAGGATACAATTTGAACCTGACTTTTATTTGTAGTCACAACATAGCACAAGCTACAGGAACGATGGTCGAAGAGGACCAGACTAAGCAAGAATGAAAATTCAAAAAGAGACTAAGCAACAATGGTTACATACATAAACCATGCCCACCCGAGCAACATATACTCCTTATTCATAACTGTCATTGATGTAACATGTAGCTTTATAAACGTCATTCATAATCACATATACATATAGGAAAAGATTAGTAAAATCAGAGAATGAAGACACTGGCAAAGGGCCACCAAAACAGAGAAGAGGCATGTGTATATCAGGTCTAAAGCACATTCATGAGAATGTAAAAACAAATCAGTTGGTAAGCTCGACAAAACAAATGGCAGCATGTAACATGGAGCAAAGGAACATCAGTTTGGCAGCATTGTTCGGTACTGCAGGGATAGGGGGAACATGACAATAATATATATTACATTCATAGGCAACGTATATCACCCAACCAAGGAGAACATGACAAAGACACATAGATATGACGAAATTTGCAGAGGATGATCATCAGTTCTCTCAAGCAATCGAATAGCAGTCCTTTTATATAGAGGAAATGACTACATATATTCTCTAATGAATGTATGTACTTCTCTAATAACTGAAGAAGTTATCAGAGCACCACTTCCAGCATCTCCTCTATTAGAAATATTATTATATAATTTATTAATAGTTTCCACATTTCCTTTTAGAGGCTTGAAACTACTACATAAGTCAAGAAAAAAAGGGAAGATCGTATATTAAATTCTGAGTTGCATATTTCTAGTGATGCGAATTATCCACATAAAACTCTCATTCTATTTAAGAAGTTCTTATTTTTCAGTTATATACTTGCTTTGCTAACTAATCAGGCATGAGAATAGGCTGTATTTTTCAGCAGCTCATTCGCCCATTACCTTCTCTCTTTTTTTCATTAGCTCGCAAGGTAAAGTCTAAAAACATGCACAATGCACTATAGTCACAAAAGTAATAGCAAGCAAGATATGCAGCTCATGAAAAAAATTCACACTTAAATAAAATAGATTTTAATAAGACATAGTGTATGCAAAAGAACATCATCCAAATCATTACTGGGGCAAGATGGAAACTTCAAAAGAACATGCCGCAGACTGACAGCAGGATCAATAATTCCAGCCCACTATGTACAAGAATATTGGGTAAGCATTAGATTCTGAACCATTTATTTTCCATACCAACACACTGATGCTTCAGGGTTGATCTCTCTATTCTGAATGTTGGGTAAGCATTAGAGCCACTTGAGTCTTGAGGCCAAACTTGATATCTAGTCGTAATTGAAATAAAGTGAGACCAAATAAACAATGGCTCCGTATCTCGTGAGTAGTATGGGGTGGGGTTGAAAGAAGACTATAACCATAGCATCAAGATTCACCAACAGCCCAACCTGCAAATGATCTATACAAAAACATAATCAAAGTGAAACCAAATGGAATCACATGTAATCAGAAGCAGTAGCACCCATTACCCATGGAATATCTCAAATACTAACATGCAGGAAATTTAATGTGTTAAGTAAACATTAAAAAATAAAGGCAAGGAGCCAGTGGTAGATAGAACACCAATTTTGAAATTAGGACAACAATTAGAAGAACCGTCATGTGGGAGTAAAGATAGAGAACTCACAGAAGTGACATGCCTTCGCACTTCAGATCTATCCTCCAGCGTCATCTCTGGACTATTTATGTAACTCGAGTGGTGCTTTGATTGTAGACTGTTCAACATCTAGTAGGATGAAAATAAAGTGATTGAATATCAAAAGCATGCATGGGCCACAAATCATGAAAAAACAAAATAGGAGGACCAACATGTTCACGGGCCATGGAAAAATGTTCTTCACCAATACTGAGCCAACCAAATAGACTCTGTAATATGTGCCGAGGTACTTCAAGCATGATTTTGTTTCTAAAACTTCCATTACAAGCACTTTCACTCAAAAATCCTAGTAAAATAGAACAATCGAGAAACGTATATAATCCACGGAAAACCTCACCTAAATTGACTGCATGAGTTTGTCCGTATCCTAGAACCTGAGCTCTACATCAAAGAACATGAAAGAAACCAATGAGACACAAAAACAACAGCAAGGGAGAGGCGTTGTGAGTGGGTGTAGAGAACGAACCTGCGGCGTTTGGGACGGCAAAGCCGAGGGCGGAGTGATCCACTCCTCGCGGTGCACGGAGCCCTCATCCACAAGACAAAGGGGAAAATAAGAGTGGGCATAGGGAGAGGGGAGAAGATTAGAGGCAAACCTGAACTACCTCGACCTCGTTGCTCCTGCTACTTCGGCCGGGGAGCCTCCATCCACGGCCGACCTCGCCCCCATTCACCGCTGCACGACCTCATTGCTTCTACTGCTTAGGCCGGCAAGCCTCCTTCCACGGCGACCCCACTTCTTTCGCCCACAAGTGCCGACCTTCTGCACAGCCCAGGCCTGAGCCGAGCGCTGCCATGGGGCCTAAGCGACGGAGCAATGCCGACGTCCTTCCCTACCTCGGACTGGATCTGTGGAAGCCGGTAGTCGGTGGAGGTGCCAGGGCAATGGTGGGGAAGCGGGAGGAAAGGGCGTCGACGGGAGGATGGAGGCGGCGAGCGGGGAGATGAATGAGGCGGAGCGGGAGAGGGGAGGGAGCGGGAGGAGTGGAGGCTGAGGAGGCGCGGGCTCGGGACCAGAAGGGTTGGCGGCTAGGGTTTGACCGTTTGCACATTTTGCAGGTCGAGCGCGGCGCGCGGGAGAGGGGATTGGCAAAATCCCTCGCGGACATGGGCATACCTCACCCAGCCAACTGATACGTCTCCAACGTATTTATAATTTTTGATTGTTCCATGCTATTATATTACCTATTTTGGAAGTTTATGGGCTTTATTTTACACATTTATATCATTTTTAGGACTAACCTACTAACCGGAGGCCCAGCCCGTATTGCTGTTTTTTTGCCTATTTCAGTATTTCGAAGAAAAGGAATATCAAACGGAGTCCAAATGGAATGAAACCTTCGGGAGTGTGATTTTTGGAACAAACGTGATTCATATGACTTGGAGTGCAAGCCAAGAAGCAGCCGAGGCGGCCACGAGGGTGGAGGGTGCGCCCACCCCTACAGGGCATGCCCCCTATCTCGTGGGCCTCTCGAGCGGCCACCAACGTACTTCTTCCTCCTATATATACCTACGTACCTCGAAAACATCCAGGGAGCAACCGAAACACAATTTCCACTGCCGTAACCTTCTGTATCCACGAGATCCCATCTTGGAGCCTTCGCCGGCGCTCCGCAGGAGGGGGAATCGACCATGAAGGGCTTCTACATCAACACCATATCCCTTCCGATGAGTTGTGAGTAGTTTACCACAGACCTTCGGGTCCATAGTTATTAGCTAGATGGCTTCTTCTCTCTTTTTGGATCTCAATACCATTTTCTCCACCTCTCTTATGGAGATCTATTCGATGTAACTCTTTTTGCGGTGTATTTGTCGAGATCCGATGAATTGTGGGTTTATGATCAAGTTTATCTATGAGAAATATTTGAATCTTCTCTGAATTCTTTTATGTATGATTGAGTTATCTTTGCAAGTCTCTTCGAATTATCAGTTTGGTTTGGCCTACTAGATTGATCTGTGCTTAGCTTTGGGTTCAATCTTGCGGTGTCCTTACCCAGTGACAATAGGGGTTGCAAGGCACATATTGTATTGTTACCATCGAGGATAAAAAGATGGGGGTTATATCATATTGCATGAGTTTATCCCTCTACATCATGTCATCTTTCTTAATGCGTTACTCTGTTCTTATGAACTTAATACTCTAGATGCATGCTGGATAGCGGCCGATGTGTGGAGTAATAGTAGTAGATGCAGGCAGGAGTCGGTCTACTTGTCGCGGACGTGATGCCTATATACATGATCATGCCTAGATAATCTCATAATTATTTGCTTTTCTATCAATTGCTCGACAGTAATTTGTTCATCCACCATAATACTTATGCTATCTTGAGAGAAGCCTCTAGTGAAACCTATGGCCCCCGGGTCTATCTTTTATTATCTAAGCTTTCAATCTACTTTTATTTGCATCTTTACTTTTCCAATCTATATCATAAAATACCAAAAATATATTTATCTTATCATATTATCTTTATCAGATCTCACTTTCGCAAGTGGCCGTGAAGGGATTGACAACCCCTTTATCGCGTTGGTTGCGAGTTCTTTGTTTGTTTGTGTACGTGCGTGGGACTTTTGAGGAGCCTCCTACTGGATTGATACCTTGGTTCTCAAAAACTGAGGAAAATACTTACGCTACTGTGCTGCATCACCCTTTCCTCTTCAAGGAAAACCAACGCAAGCTCAAGACGTAGCAAGAAGGATTTCTGGCGCCGTTGCCGGGGAGGTCTTCGCTCAAGTCAAGACATACCAAGTACCCATCACAAACTCATCTCCCTCGCATTTACATTATTTGCCATTTTCCTATCGTTTTCCTCTCCCCCACTTCACCCTTGCCGTTTTGTTCGCCCTCTCTTTCCCAATCTCCTCTCTTTTCCGCTTGCCTTCTTCCTCCTCTCTCTTTCGCTTGCCTTTTTCTGTTTGCTCGTGTGTTAGATCGTTTACCTTGTCGTGATGGCTAGTTCCTTGTCCGCTCCTATGTCTCCCGAGTTTGAAGTTCTTCACTTCAAGCAAAGGCAAGGAGAAAACTTAAAAGATGCTTGGTATAGGATGATGGAATCTTATGATAATTGCACCTTAGAGGTGAATTTTAAAATTCTACTTCGCAATTTTTATGTTGGGCTAAATATGTCGCATAGACAACTCTTGGATTGCATTGCCAAGGGAAATTTTATTGAAATTGATCCCAGTATTGCGTATGAAATTGTAGAGGGAATAGTGGGAACACTACCTCAAAAAGGGGGACCACATCCTACCCAAGGAGAAACACAAGTGTTTAGAAAGATTTGCAAAGTAACAGAAATATTACAAAAGTCTCTTGAGCCTCTTAAAAGTGTTAGCGGAAACCTTCACCGCATGAATATGTTGATTACTCTTTGCAATAAGCGGTTGGATTCTTTAGATCTAAAAATTTCTGAGTATGAAGGGAAACGTAAAGAACCTCCCAGATTCGAACATGACTCCGCTAAAAAATTGAAAATTAAAGATGGCACTACTTAGATCTATCTTCGCTTTTATGCCTAGCTAGGGGCGTTAAACGATAGCGCTAGTTGGGAGGCAACCCAATTTTCTTTGTGTTCTTTGTTTTTGTTCCTGTTTAGTAATAAAATTTGCATCTACTTTCTGTTTAGATATGTTTTCATGTTTTATTAGTGCTTGTGCCAAGTAGAACCTATAGGATAACATATGGTATGAGTTAATTTGATTCTGCTGAAAAACAGAAACTTTGCACTCACAAGAAAAAATTCAATAAATCACAGGAACGTGATTTTGCATTGATTCTTTTTTCTGTAGATAAATAGACAAATTGCCTAGGATGCCCTATTTTGGTAGGATTTTTGGAGTTCCAGAAGTAACCTAAAGTTACAGATTGCTACAGACTGTTCTGTTTTTGACAGATTCTGCCTTTCGTGTGTTGTTTGCTTATTTTGATGCATCTATGGCTAGTATTAAGTGGTATGAACCATAGAGAACTTGGAATAAAGTAGGTTTAACACCAATATAAATAAATAATGAGTTTATTAGAGTACCTTATGTGGTGGTTTTTCTTTCTTGCACTAACGGAGCTTATGAGATTTCCTGTTGAGTTTTGTGTTGTGAAGTTTTCAAGTTTTGGGTAAAGAGACTATGGAATAAGGAGTGTCAAAAGCCTAATCTTGTGGATGCCCATGGCACCCCAAGATATTAAATAATATCCAAAATCCTAAGCTTCGGGATGCCCCGGAAGGCATCCCCTCTTTCGTCTTTGTTCATTGGTAACTTTACTTGGAGCTATATTTTTATTCGCCACATGATATGTGTTTTGCTTGGAGCGTCGTGTATGATATTAGTCTTTGCTTTTTAGTTTACCACAATCATCCTTTATGTACACACCTTTTGGGAGAAGCCCACTTGATTGGAATTTGATAGAATACTCTATGTGCTTCACTTATATCTTTTGAGCTAGATAATTTTTGCTCTAGTGCTTCACTTATATCTTTTAGAGCACGGCGGTGGTTTAATTTTTAAGAAATTGTTGATCTCTCATGCTTCACTTATATTATTTTGAGAGTCTCTTAGAACAGCATTGTATTTGCTATGGTTATAAAATTGGTCCTAGAATGGTAGGCATCCAAGTTGGGTATAATAAAAACTATCATAGGAAGTGAATTGGATGCTATGATCAATTTGATACTTGATAATTGTTTTGAGATATGGAGGTAGTGATATTAAAGTCATGCTAGTTGGGTGATTATGAATTTAAAGAATACTTGTGTTGAAGTTAGCAAGTCCTGTAGCATGCACGTATGGTTAAAGTTGTGTAACAAATTTGAAACATGAAGTGTCCTTGGATTGTGCATCCTTATGAGTGGCGGTCGGGGACGAGCGATGGTCTTTTCCTACCAATCTATCCCTCTAGGAGCATGCACGTAGTGCTTGGTTTTTGATGACTTCTAAATTTTTGCAATAAGTATATGAGTTCTTTTGACTAATGTTGAGTCCATGGATTATACACATTTTACCTTTCCATCATTGCTAGCCTCTTCGGTACCGTGCATTGCCCTTTCTCACCTTGAGAGTTGGTGCAAACTTCGCCGGTGCATCCAAACCCCGTGATATGATACGCTCTATCACACATAAACCTCCTTATATCTTCCTCAAAACAGCCACCATACCTACCTATTTATGGCATTTTCATAGCCATTCCGAGATATATTGCCATGCAACTTTTCACCGTTCCGTTTATCATTATGACACGCATTACTTTTGTCATATTGCCATCGCATGATCATGTAGTTGACATCGTATTTATGGCAAAGCCACCATGCATAATTTTTCATACATGTCACTCTTGATTCATTGCACCATCCCGGTACACCGCCGGAGGCATTCATATAGAGTCATATCTTGTTCTAGTTTTGAGTTGTAATTCATGTGTTGTAATCAATAAAAGTGTGATGATCATCATCATTAGAGCATTGTCCCCAAAGAAAAAAAAGAAAAAAAAAGAAAGGCCAAAGAAAAAAAAGAAAGGCCAAAGAAACAAAAAAAGGGGCCAATCTTACTATCTCTTTTTCCACACTTTTGCTTCAAAGTAGCACCATGTTCTTCATATAGCGAGTCTCATATTTTGTGCTTCAAAATAGCACCATGTTCTTCATATAGTGAGTCTCATATGTTGTCACTTTCATGTACTAGTGGGAATTTTTCATTATAGAACTTGGCTTGTATATTCCTACGACGGGCTTCCTCAAATGCCCTAGGTCTTCATGAGCAAGCAAGTTGGATGCACACCCACTAGTTTTCTTTTGTTGAGATTTCATTCATTTATAGCTCTAGTGCATCTGTTGCATGGCAATCCCTACTCCTCATGTTGACATCAATTGATGGGCATCTCCATATCCCGTTGATTATCCTCGTCAATGTGAGACTTTTTCCTTTTTTGTCTTCTCCACACAATCCCCATTATCATATTCTATTCCACCCATAGTGCCATATCCATGGCTCACGCTCATGTATTGCGTGAAAGTTGAAAAAGTTTGAGATTATTTAAGTACAAAGCAATTGCTTGGCTTATCATCGGGGGTGTAGAATTTGGGAACATTTTTGTGTGACGAAAATGAAGCACAACCTAACTATATGATTTTGTAGGGATGAACTTTCTTTAGCCATGTTATTTTGAGAAGACGTGATTACTTTTATTAGTATGCTTGAAGTATTACTATTTCTTATGTCAATATGAACTTTTATTTTGAATCATTTGTATATGAAAATTCATGCCACAACAAAGAGAAATACATTGAGAATTATGCTAGGTAGCATTCCACATCAAAAATTCTATTTTTATCATTTACCTACTCGAGGACGAGCAGGAATTAAGCTTGGGGATGCTTGATACGTCTCCAACGTATCTATAATTTTTTCTTGTTCCATGCTATTATATTACCTGTTTTGGAAGTTCATGGGCTTTATTTTACACATTTATATCATTTTTGCGACTAACCTACTAACCGAAGGCCCAGCCCGTATTGCTGTTTTTTTGTCTATTTCAGTATTTCGAAGAAAAGGAATATCAAACGGAGTCCAAATGGAATGAAACCTTCAGGAGCATGATTTCTGGAACAAACGTGATCCAGAGGATTTAGAGTGCAAGCCAAGAAGGAGCCAGGCGGCCACGAGGGTGGAGGGCGCGCCCCCTATCTCGTGGGCCCCTCGAGCGGCCACCAACATACTTCTTCCTCCTATATATACCTACATACCCTGAAAACATCCAGGGAGCAACCGAAACACAATTTCCACTGCCGTAACCTTCGGTATCCGCGAGATCCCATCTTGGAGCCTTCGCCGGCGCTCCGCCGGAGGGGGAATCGACCATGGAGGGCTTCTACATCAACACCATAGCCCTTCCGATGAGTTGTGAGTAGTTTACCACAGACCTTCGGGTCCATAGTTATTAGCTAGATGGCTTCTTCTCTCTTTTTGGTAATCAATACCATGTTATCCCCCTCTCTTGTGGAGATCTATTCAATGTAACTCTTTTTGTGGTGTGTTTGTCGAGATCCGATGAATTGTGGGTTTATGATCAAGTTTATCTATGCGAAATATTTGAATCTCCTCTGAATTCTTTTATGTATGATTGAGTTATCTTTGCAAGTCTCTTCGAATTATCGGTTTGGTTTGGCCTACTAGATTGATCTTTCTTTCCATGGGAGAAGTGCTTAGCTTTGGGTTCAATCTTGCGGTGTCCTTACCCAGTGATAGTAGGGGTTGCAAGGCACGTATTGTATTGTTGCCATCGAGGATAAAAAGATGGGGTTTATATCATATTGCATGAGTTTATCCCTCTACATCATGTCATCTTTCTTAATGCGTTACTCTGTTCTTATGAACTTAATACTCTAGATGCATGCTGGATAGCGGTCGATGTGTGGAGTAACAGTAGTAGATGCAGGCAGGAGTCGGTCTACTTGTCGCAGACGTGATGCCTATATACATGATCATGCCTAGATAATCTCATAATTATTCGCTTTTCTATCAATTGCTCGATAGTAATTTGTTCATCCACCGTAATACTTATGCTATCTTGAGAGAAGCCTTTAGTGAAACCTATGGCCCCGGGTCTATCTTTTATTATCTAAGCTTTCAATCTACTTTTATTTGCATCTTTACTTTTCCAATCTATATCATAAAATACCAAAAATATATTTATCTTATCATATTATCTCTATCGTATCTCACTTTCGCAAGTGGCCGTGAAGGGATTGACAACCCCTTTATCGCGTTGGTCGCGAGTTCTTTGTTTGTTTGTGTAGGTGCGTGGGACTTTTGAGGAGCCTCCTACTGGATTGATACCTTTGTTCTCAAAAACTGAGGGAAATACTTACGCTACTGTGCTGCATCACCCTTTCCTCTTCAAGGAAAACCAACGCAAGCTCAAGACGTAGCACAAACGAGCGCGTGAGATGAGCCCACCCGTCATTCGTTGTTTAAAAGAACCACAAGGTGAAATTGGATTTAACCGTAGGGTGAAGATCATACGGCCCAAATGCGCCAAATGGATGATCCAACGGCCATAAGTGGACAAAATTGGGGGAGCTCCATGGAGGCAAGTTGGCTAGCATCCTTATAGGTTTAAATGCATTTACTTTTATGCAAGAGTCAATAGTATTCCTTCTTATTTCAACCTCAATTATTCTTTAGTTGGCAAGCATTACGTGTGGTGGAGAAAGATCTAAGCACATATGGCCATTCAAATATATTTGATCATGAATTATTATTGTTGACAATTATTTGTATGATAAGTAAGTTGGGACGCGAAACATCAAGCCCCTATCTTTCTATGTGTCCGACGAATGCTATTTGTTCTAAAAATATGCTTTGAGTGTTAGCAATCATGGAAGACTATATGACAGTTGAGTATGTGGAATTTGCTAAATCAAAGCTCCTACATAGACCCTTCCTGAAAATAAGATGAATTGCAATTGTTTGATGACTAAGAACATGGTTTGTTAGTTTTCAAGAAACTTTATGGTCTATACTTTAACTTCTGAATAGCTTGCTACTTGATCATGAGAAGTTTTATGAGATGAGCTACTTTTTATGATATATAATGATGCTAGAAAAAGTGATTGAAATTATCATTGATCAAACTTGTGCACTTGCTAGCATTCACACTTCATAAATTATTTCTTTTATTATTTACCTACTCGAGGACGAGCAGGAATTAAGCTCGGGGATGCTGATACGTCTCCAATGTATCTATAATTTATGAAGCATTCATGCCATGTTTACAACATTTTTATATGATTTGATTAGAACTAGCCCAGACTGACGCTGTTTTCAGCAGGACTACCGTGGTGTCGTTTTTTGTGCGGAAATAGAAGTTCTCGGAATGGGCTGAAAATTTATGGTGATTTTTTATGGACCAAAAGAGACCCCCGAAGCATCGAAGTTGGGCCAGAAGAGCCCCGAGGCAACCACAAGGGTGGGGGCGCGCCCTACCCCCCGTAAGGGTGCTCCTATCTTGCCACTGCCTCGTGGATCCCATAACGTGAGACCAACACCAAAAATTCCTATAAATACCAAAACCCCTGAAAAGAAACCTAGACCGGAAGTTCCGCCGCTGCAAACCTCTGTAGCCATGAAAAATCAATCTAGGCCCTCTCCGGCACGCTGCCGGAGGGGGCCATCATCACCGGAGGCCATGGAGGAGGAAGCACAAGAGGAGACCTTCTCCCCCTCTCTCTCGGTGGCGCCGGAGTGCCACCGGGGGAACCATCGCCGCGGTGATCTTCTTCATCAACATCACCATCTTCATCATCTTCCTCATCTATTTTTAGCGGTCCACTCTCCCGCACTACGCTATAATCCCCTACTTGAACATGGTGCTTTATGCCACATATTATGATCCAATGATGTGTTTCCATCCTATGATGTTTTGAGTAGATTTCTTTTGTCTTTGGGTTGATTGATGATCTAGATTGGTTTGAGTTGTATGTTTTATTTTGGTGCTGTCCTATGGTGCCTTTCGTGCCACGCACATGTGAAGGATTCTCGCTGTAGGGTGTTGCAATACATTCATGATTCGCTTATAGTGGGTTGCTAGAGTGACAGAACCTTAAACCCGAGTAAGGGGATTGTTGTGTATGGGAAAAGGGGACTTGATACTTTAATGCTATGGTTGGGCTTTACCTTAATGATCTTTAGTAGTTGCGGATGCTTGCTAGAGTTCCAATCATAAGTAGGGATTGTCATGGAACGGATGCACTAGAGCTAAAAGTTTATGAAAGCTCAAAAGAAAACTAAGTGGGTGTGCATCCAACTTGCTTGCTCACGAGGACCTAGGGCAAATTGAGGAAGCCCATCATTGGAATATACAAGCCAATTTATATAATGAAAAATTCCCACTAGTATATGAAAGTGATATCATAGGAGACTCTCTATCATGAAGATCATGGTGCTACTTTGAAGCACAAGTGTGGAAAAAGGATAGTAACATTGCCCCTTCTCTCTTTTCTCTCATTTTTTTATTTGGGCCTTTCTCATTTTTTTGGCCTCTTATTTTTCGTCTGGACTCTCATCCCGACTTGTGGGGGAATCATAGTCTCCATCACCCTTTACTCACTGGGACAATGCTCTAATAATGAAGATCATCACACTTTTATTTACTTACAACTGAAGAATTACAACTCGATACTTAGAACAAAAATATGACTCTATATGAATGCCTCCGGCGGTGTACCGGGATGTGCAATGAATCAAGAGTGACATGTATGATAGTATTATGAAAGGTGGCTTTGCCACAAATACGATGTCAACTACATGATCATGCAAAGCAATATGACAACGATGAAGCGTGTCATAATAAACGGAACGGTGGAAGGTTGCATGGCAATATATCTCGGAATGGCTATGGAAATGCCATAATATGTAGGTATGGTGCCTATTTTGAGGAAGGTATATGGTGGGTGTATGGTTCCGGTGAGAGTTGCGCAGCACAAGAGAGGCTAGCAATGGTGGAAGGGTGAGAGTGCGTATAATCCATGGACTCAACATTAGTCATAAAGAACTCACATACTTAATAAAAAAATCTATTAGCTATCGAAACGAAGTACTACACGCGTGCTCCTAGGGAGATAGATTGGTAGGAAAAGACCATCGCCCATCCCCGACCGCCACTCATAAGGAAGACAATCAAAAAATAAATCATGCTCCGACTTCATCACATAACGTTCACCATTCGTGCATGCTACGGGAATCACAAACTTTAACACAAGTATCTCTCAAATTCACAACTACTCACTAGAATGACTCTAATATCACCATCTTCATATCTCAAAACAATCATAAAGAATCAAACTTCTCATAGTATTCAATGCACTTTATATGAAAGTTTTTATTATATCGCTCTTGGATGCCTATCATATTAGGACTAATTTTATAACCAAAGCAAATTGCCATGCTGTTTAGAGACTCTCAAAATAATATAAGTGAATCATGAGAGTTCATCATTTTCTATAAAATAAAAACCACCGCCGTGCTCTAAAAAGATATAAGTGAAGTACTAGAGCAAAATTGCCTAGCTCAAAAGATATAAGTGAACCACAAAGAGTATTCTAATAAATCACGATTCACGCGTATACCTCTCAAAAGGTGTGTACAACAAGGATAATTGTGGCAAACTAAAAAAAAAATCAAAGACTCAAATCATACAAGACGCTCCAAGCAAAACACATATCATGTGGTGAATAAAAATATAGCCTCAAGTAAAGTTACCGATAGACGAAGACGAAAGAGGGGATGCCTTCTGGGGCATCCCCAAGCTTAGGCTCTTGGTTGTCCTTGAATATTACCTTGGGGTGCCCTGGGCATCCCCAAGCTTAGGCTCTTGCCACTCCTTATTCCATAGTCCATCAAATCCGTACCCAAAACTTGAAAACTTCACAACACAAAACTCAAAAAAAATCTCATAAGCTCCGTTAGTATAGGAAAATAAATCACCACTTTATGGTAATGTTGTGAACTCATTATTTATTTATATTGGTCTAATATCTACTGTATTCCAACTTTTCCGTGGTGCATACCCCCCGATACAACCCATAGATTCATCAAAATAAGCAAACAACACATAGAAAACAGAATCTGTCAAAAACCGAACAATCTGTAGCAATATGTAACTCTCAAATACTTATGCAACTCCAAAAATTCTGAAAATTAGGACAACCTGGGAAATTTGTGTACCAATACAGAGCAAAAAGAATTAGATCAAAATCACGTTTCAATAAAATCCAGGAAATTATTTACTGGGCACAAAAGTTTCTATTTTTCAGCAGGATCAAAACAACTATCACCGTAAGCTATCCCAAAGGTCTTACTTGGCACAAACACTAATTAAAACACAAAACCACATCTAAACAGAGGCTAGATTAATTATTCAAAGCAAAACAGGAACAAAAAGTAAAGAACAAAAAATAAAATTGGGTTGCCTCCCAACAAGCGCTATTTTTTTAACACCCTTACCTAGGCATAAAACACGAATAGATCTAGGTATTGTCATCTTTGGTATGCAATCCATAAGTAGCTCTCATAATAGATTCATATGGCAATTTAATTTTCTTCCTAGGAAAGTGTTCCATGCCCTTCCTTAACGTAAATTTAAATATAATGTTTCCTTCTTTCATATCAATAATTGCACCAATCGTTCTAAGAAAAGGTCTACCAACAATAATAGGACATGTAGGATTGCAATCTATATATCAAGAACAATGAAATCTACACGCACATAATTCCTATTTGCAATAATAACATAATTAGTCCTTCCCATAGGTTTCTTAATAGTGGAATCCACAAGATGCAAATTTAAAGAACAATCATCAAACTCACAGAAACCTAACACATCACATAAAGTTTTTGGAATTGTGGAAACGCTAGCACCCAAATCACACAAAGAATGGCACTCATAAATATTTAATCTTATTCTTAATAGTAGGTTCCCACTCATCATAAAGTTTTCTAGGGATAGAAACTTCCAATTCAAGCTTTTCTTCAAAAGATTGCATCATAGCATCAATGATATGTTTAGTAAAGGCTTTGTTTTGATTATATGCATGAGGAGAATTCAACATGGATTGCAAGAAGGAAATAAAATCTATTAAAGAACAATTATCATAATTAAATTCCTTGAAATCCAAAAGAGTGGGTTCATTGCTACTTAAAGTCTTGACCTCTCTAATCCCACTTTAATCAATTTTTGCATCAAGATCTGAAAACTCCAAATCATTGGGACACCTTTTAACTAAAGTTGACTCATATCTAGTCCCATCTTTATCAAAATTTACATTAGAAAACAAATATTCAATAGGAGTCACATCAATCACTTTAAGATCTTCATCATTATTTTCATGAAAACTAGAAGAACACGCTTTTTCAAGCAAATCTCGTTTAGCACAC